>NC_040024.1:6407227-6543212 GCF_000972845.2 Larimichthys crocea | reverse complement strand
ATTGGAGACAAACTCTATGACGGGCGTGGAGACGACACCTGATGACCAGAGAGGAGGAATTATAACATACGTCACTGATTTGTATCAAACTGCTCGTGGCAGCAAGTCTGACTTACCAACACTGAGTTGGATGGACGCTTCCTTCTGCATTGAATCCAAGATACAAAAATATCTTCCTGCATCAGAAAGTTTCACTCTGAAGATTTTCATGGAGACGTTTCCGTTCTCCAGTTCACCTTCAAACAGTCTGGTGCGTAAATGATAAGATGGATTTTGAATCTCAAAATTCAGTCGTCCATCTTTGTGAACATGGATGTACTTTGGTTCTAAACCAGGTCTGGTCCATATCACGGTCTTTGAACTGACATCAGTGGGAGGTTCAAGGTGACATGGTAGAATGACATCATCACCAGCCAGGGCCACGATTGGTTGATGTGGACAAATTAACTCTGCTTGCTCTGCAAGGAAACAAGAAACAGAAACAAACATGAACATGAAAATCATAGTCAGCATGTTAGCATAGTGTCTCCTCACAGAGCCTCACTGTGGCTGTACATTGATGTTAACGTCTGCTTCTTTCCAACACATGCACACATCGATGTGTTACTGGAGTGTTTTGTGTTGAAATTACCTCCAACAGACTGAAGAACCATGAAGATGAAAACACTGCAGGTCCTGAAGGACAGTCCATCACTGGGCTGGATCTTTGGCTGCAGCATGCTGGACTCCTGGAAAGTTCAGTTTGCAGTAAATCAATAATATTTCATCTTCCAGCAGGACCTGGGCCTGCTTGACTGGCCAGCCAACTCGCTAGACCTGGCCTGAATCTATGGGGTATTATCAAGAGGAAAATGAGGGTCACCAGACCCAAAAACAAAGAAGAGCTGACAACAAGTATCAAGGAAATCTATAACTCCCACGCAATGCCACGGTGCATCGAGCCAGTGATTAAGGCAAAGGGATTCCCAACCAAGTATTGAACATTGACATATCGTTTAGAAAGTACCATATTTTGATTGATGTGATTCTAATTTCTTTCTTTTTTTCTGCAAAAACTACAGATTAGATCCAGGACTTCTGGATTCAGTCTCACTTGAGCATGTATCAGACGTCTTCACTGCAGTGCAAATAAAAACCACAAGACTGCTGCACAGCTCTTCTGCTTCCCGTTTTTTTTAGCCGTCAGTGTTCTGGTGACATTTTGTTTGGGGTTCATCTATTTTTTATAATCAGCTTCATAGATGATAATCTGGAAGAAAGCCTGACTTTCTAACTAATCCATACTGGATCACCAACAAAGTTTAGATTAGTTTTAAACTCATTGTTTGCATATAAATAGTCTGGACTGAAGATATTTAACGACGCATTATGAGCCATGAACATTACAATTATAAAATAAAATGGCTGATTCTCTTTCTAGGAAGGTCCCTTCCGCTCTTTCAGACTTCAGTTCATCTATTCAGACGTCAGCTGCTGCATACGACACATCCACACATTCACCATACAGCAACAAGTTAGTTTGAAACAAAGTTACAAAATGTTTTTCTTACCGTTTCTTTTCTTCTGACAAAGACAAAGTCAAATGTTGAACCACAAGTTCAGGTCTTTACTTTCGACTTTGACTCACTGTGTTCCTCATTTTTGTTAGTGGTTAATTCATTCCTACTTCCCATGGACTGAACTTTGAGCACATGTTTTGTTTTTCCTGCAGTTTTTTTGGCAGGTTACATTTCAGAACAGAGTCACCAATCAGATCACTGATAACTATATATGATATCTTATTTTGTTTTGGAATGTGCAGCTCAGTCTCAGAATAATTTGTTTCTTTTTTGCATCTCCTGAATGTTTCATCTCATCTCTTCATGGTTCTGATTATGGAACTATTTATTTATAATTCCTCCTCTCATGGTTCAGAGAGGAGGAATTATAACATACGTCACTGATTTGTATCAAACTGCTCGTGGCAGCAAGTCTGACTTACCAACAGTGAGTTGGATGGACGCTTCCTTCTGCATTGATGGAAGATGACATTCATATCTTCCTGTATCAGAAAGTTTCACTCTGAAGATTTTCATGGAGACGTTTCCGTTCTCCAGTTGATCCACAAACAGAGCGGTGCGGTAACGATAAGATGGATTTTGATTCTTAAAATTCAGTCGTCCATCTTGGTGAACATGGATGTACTTTGGGTCTAAACCAGGTCTGGTCCATATCACGGTCTTTGAACTGACATTGATGGGAGGTTCAAGGTAACATGGTAGAATGACACCATCACCAGCCAGGGCCACGATTGGTTGATGTGAACAAATTAACTCAAGAAACAGAAACAAACATGAACAACAGTGAAAAGTAGAGAAGGTGAGAGCGGCCGTGCTTTCTCCAGATAACGACATCATTTCTTTATTTATCAAGTCTTTTGTCTCCTGTGAAGTTTCAGTCGAAGAGTTTTGAGTGAAATGTCTCAACAACTGTTGGTAAATTTGCACATCGATGTGTTACTGGAGTGTTTTGTGTTGAAATTACCTCCAACAGACTGAAGAACCATGAAGATGAAAACACTGCAGGTCCTGAAGGACAGTCCATCACTGGGCTGGATCTTTGGCTGCTGACCCACCAGACCGTGGTAAACATCGACTAGAACAGAGTATTTTTATGTGAAAAAGTTAGTAAACATCGACTAGAACAGAGTATTTTTATGTGAAAAAGTTACGTTCAGTACAAAGAAACTCTACAACACAACCGGAGAGACGATGCCACCTTACTTTATAAAAACTTTCTGTGCAGAGGAGAGGTAACTGTGGGTCATCCACTCAGATCACAGCTGGTAAAATGGACGTGTGCAGTCATTGACCAGCAGATGGCAGCACCATAAAGAGTAAAACGTAAGTGTCATTATTCCTCATGCACACACGACACACTGCTACAATAATAATGAAAAATATATTTCGTTAAAATTTTTCTAAATATAAAAACTGACTAAAACTCTAAACTATTTAAATAGTTTACAGTGTTTTGTTCAGTTTTTTTCTTGATGTTATATTTGTCTCTTTCTTTCTCAGAGATATCAGGATGTGCTCACTTCGTAACGTGAAAGAAAACATCTGTTCATCAAGAATAGAACCATGATAATAAAATATCAAAGAAAAAACAAACTAAGAAACGTTGAAATATCGAAAAGTGAACTGAATTCATAAATCCATACGTACTTTTATTATATTTTATTGTTTGTTTTTGTTGTTTATTTTATGTTTTTGCACAGAATGACGCCTGGTTGCTCAAACAAGCCACCTGTCAATCAAAGCGTCCCTTTAAGCCTTAATATAACCTGAACAGGTGAGTTGTATATAAATTCACCCTCAGTACAGTTGTCATGAACGGGGAAATTAGCTACAGAGACCAAAACTGTTTTTTGTACCAGGCTGTAAACATGTTTATTTCTGCTGTGAAGTTGGACATTTGGACATGGGGACTTATGGAGACTGACTCACTTCTGGAGCCAGCCTCAGGTGGACGACTAAACTAAACGGAGGGTTTGTTCTTCCTCTTTTCTGTTTCTCTGTGTGGACGCTGCAGCTATTGTTTTGCTTCCTAAGCCGTTTGAGGCTACAGGCTTTCTTGACTAATCTACTTCCTGATTAGTATTGGCTGAGCTATAGAGACGAGAGAGGATCGGAGGCGAGGTGGTCCATGTGTTTGCATCCAGGCCTGTTGTCCCGGCCTCTCTAAGCTGTTTAGAGCTACTGCTGCCTGCTGCTTCCTGGAAAGACACGCTGATCTTTTGTCTGAGCACGTTTCCCGCGCGACATCGCACGGCACGGGAGGTTCCCTGGTGGTAAAAAGAGCCCATCCAATTACTACAAAAACAGATGACGTGCTCCCTGCACCCGAAGGCCGGGGTGTCCTGCCAAAGCGTCTCCAAGGAAGGTGCAGAATCCCTGCTCTCAAACACCAACAGAGATTTAAACAGTATGAATTCACAGAATAAAGATACAGTTTGACTTTTCTCTAATAAAATATCAGTTAAACTCCAGTTGACGGGAGAAGTACATAATGGAAGCATATTGCTGCCATGCAACATGACGCGTTATCGCTTATTGCTACGAGGTGGAAAGTGTCACGTTACAAGACGCCCGGGGGGGCGACACTAACGTTTAAAAAAACGAAAAACAATAAAAGTTACGTACAAATGTTCTCTAACAATTTTGTTTTCATTGTCACAATTATCTTTAAATGACAATGTCACCAAATCTAAAAAGCAGTTCTTCTTTCTTTCACATCTGGAGCCAACAAAGAATAAATTGCATGAACGCGTTAAACTTGCATGAAGTTGATACAAATCTGAACCTCGTGTTTATTTTAAACATGACTTATTATGAGTGATGCAAAGTCTGTTAACATTTAAGTTTAGTCTCTCGTCTTTAACAAAGTCACATCTACAGATGTAACAGCAGCAGTTTTGTCCTTCAAAAGCTTCGTTATGCCGACCAAAAAAGTCTTCCAGCCGTACAGTATCTGACAATTCTAGCAGGTCATAAATAATATATTATATAAATGACGTCTCATGAAATCTGATCGCGGGCCGTGATTGGCCCCTGGGCCGGACTTTGGACATCCCTGACATTTTAAAAATCTGAAACATTTCTCTAAGGTCACTTTATAACCATAAAACATTCATTCAATCATTTATTGTAAAACAACATGCTAATTAAAGTTAAACGTACTTCTGTAGCTCATTATTTAACCCAGCTACAGTGTTTATCTCGTTAGCGTGCAACAATAACGAGCCTATGACTAATGCTAGCTAACGTAACACTGATTAAATTTTTTATTTCGGGTAGAACGACGTCGTTCTAATTTTACTGTCCAATACGGTGCGCGACTGAATGTTTCATGGCTTCATCTGCTTACGTAAGTCGTTATTTTTCCCGAAACATATCCGATCACGTGACGTCTATAACGTCTGCTCTGAGAGGATTTCTTGGAAAGACGGCTCGCTTCGCTACCTAAATAGGTAACTTTCTAAGGATGCGAGAGGCGGATTGAACGCGTCACGCCTGTCAATGAACTCTCTTTTTGAAGACAGATGCTGCGGGTTGGGCGCCAACAAGGTAAGGCATCCCCTGCTGGGTGACATCAACCCGAGGTGCAGGTCAGGTGAAACTCTTACGCATCGTCCCTCATTAGGGAAACCATCTGTGGATGTGTGTGTGTGTTAGGGATTCCAGAGATTTCCAATACACTCACTGACGAACATGCTAATAGCTGCACTAATAGTTGAAAAGCCGCGTACATCAAATCCGCGCAGTGGACTCTAAGCTTTGGCCACACATACACACTAATGCTGCTTGTTTTGAAACTCTAGCAGCAGTCTACATCCCCAGTGGGCCGACCGGTTTGTCCATCAGTAATGAAACCCAAGCGGGTCACATGCTAGTGTTGAAATGCCCCCGCTTGGTGCACTGGCCTGGCCCCCTCATCGTCCACACTGGTATACATCATCACATCTCCGGACCTCCAGGCTATCACTGTGGAAGTCTGTCTAATTATAGAGCTGTATAACGAAGACTCAGGTCAGGTCTCTAATTATTTTATTTTATTTCTGTGACCTCCGTCACTTTGACTTCCCAATGGCGAAATCTTTTCATTCACAAATATCTCAGGTTCCAACATAACATCTCTTATCTCAGAGCTGTGGCTTTCAGGTTTACTGAACAATGAAAATGTAAATTCACGATAAAGCCTCGTTATCTTGGGGTATTCAGAAGCGGACATGCCGTCAGAGAAAAGTCTCTGAATGGATACATCGGTGCACTCGGAGGGCATTGTGTTCGAGTCACGAGTGGTTTCAAAACTGAGATGGCAAATCTGAAAATATGCACAGAGATCGTTTCAAACTAACAAACTTTGATTAAGACCCTTGAGTTTGACAAACATCTGAACTTTCTGTCTGCTCAGCAGCGAGGCCCGAAGAGCCAAAGTTAATGTAGTCGACGAGCTGCTAACGTTTGTGGTCACCCCAAAGCTTTGACATCAGCAATTCATTAGCTTACAGAAAGCTAGCTGAAGGGGGTTCCCAGCACAGCTTCACGTTTGAGCTTTTATTCTGCACAAAGTGGAATTCTTAGAGGTTTGGCAGCGAGTCTCATCCAAACAAGCTGAAATCTTTCAGAGGCAACTGAGGACCAGTTTTATAATACAACAACAAGACATAGCAGCCAGCTAATATTACTGACTAGTCCAACAGCATCTCAACCACCCAAGTCCTCTTTAGTCTCTTCTCCTCTGCCATTATATCCATAGAGGCTGCGGAGCATGGTTACATTGCACGCTTGTCCAGCTCCTGTTCTGGCACGACACTGGCTCCCTGCCCTGGGCCTCAAACACAAACACCAACACTCTCCCGGTGCTCGGAGCTCAGTGCCCAGGCAGCCCGGCTAACAGACTGAGCTAACATGAGCTAACAGCAGCTAACAAACTGAGCTAACTTGAGCTAACAGCAGCCAACAAACTGAGCTAACATGAGCTAACAGCAGCTAACAGACTGAGCCAACAGACTGAGCTAACATGAGCTAACAGCAGCTAACAGCAGCTAACAAACTGAGCCAACAGACTGAGCTAACATGAGCTAACAGCAGCTAACAAACTGAGCTAACATGAGCTAACAGCAGCTAACAGACTGAGCTAACATGAGCCAACAGCAGCTAACATGAGCTAACAGCAGCTAACAGACTGAGCTAACATGAGCTAACAGCAGCTAACAGACTGAGCTAACATGAGCTAACAGCAGCTCACAGACTGAGCTAACATGAGCGAACAGCAGCTAACAGACTGAGCTAACAGCAGCTACAGCTGTCAGCAGTTTACTTCACTGTCCATCATAAACTCTGTAAATCACAGAGAGTTGAGGCGGAGCAGCCGGAGGACATCAGAGGGAAAACCAGAAAACATTTCCTCCATAAAATATGATCCAGTTTCAGCAGAATCAGTGAAATAGTTGCTGCTGTGTGACTTAGTGCCGTAAAGCGTTACGTACTTCTCCCGACCCGGAGCCCAAAGTTACATAGTGTGAGAACAGACGTACGAATGACAGAGACACCGTTCAGCTGATCACAGGTCAGTGTGGGTCAACAGGAGGTCACTGATGGTCGGTTAGGAGAGAGAAGTAACAAAATGTTGTTTTAAAATGGTAAATTCATCTATGTATGTTTGACAGTCAAATGGTGTCGCTGTTTATTTATTGACCTCCAAGCAGAAACCTGGAAAACAAAGTTGGACACTGTCCTGCTGCCTCGGAGACTCAGCTGACCGCCTCTCATGACCAAAGTGAACTTTGGATTGTTTTGACAGTTGGACTTTGAGACGTCGGGCTGAATAAACACTGCGTGTCATCAGGCCAGAAAAAAAAAACAAAAAAAAACACACATCTGCAAAAAATTAAGAAAAATCAGCTTCTCGTTACACCGTCATCTTTTTTAACAAGCTTCACAACAACCCAGTGAAATGATTCAGATCAGTTCAGTCGAGGAAAACAACAGACTTGTTGTCACGTGCTTCCATGACAACACGAGTGTGTGTACGCCCTCGTTCATTCATAATGTAATCAGGATTTCATTTGAAGGGTAATTTTGTTATACGGCCGAGTTTAATTTGTATCAATAAAACTGAGAGATTAGACTTCATAACAGGACACTAAAACAATAATATAACAAAAGTTTCCCTTGCAGATATGTTTGCGATAACATCAAGTCAGTTCATGTCATGTCAACGCGTGATTAAATTAAATAAAGCTCTGGCTGCACGTGACATTTAGAAATAAGGTGACGTCTAAGATAGACCATATTTTTTAAAAATTATATAACCTAATGTGAATGTTGACTCTACGATGGTCACAGAAGCCGGATATTAAATACGCTCGTTTGTATTTTGAGACAAAAAAAAAAAGATTGTAAAAGGTCAGAAGGGAAATACACATATATGTGTATATATATATATATATATATATATATATATCATATATATATATATATACTACTACACACCCACACACACACATATATCTATAACACACATATATATACACACATCACATCTAGATCTAACACACCTATTACATAATATACACACACTATATATATACATATATACAATTCTACACACACATAATATATATACACCACACACACTACAACATTCATATATACATCTACATACATACTACATATATATATACATTAATACATCTACACATATACATATATATATATATATCATATATATATATATAATATATAATATATATCACACACATATACATATATATATATATCTCTATATATACTATATATATATATATATATATATATAACATATATATATACATACACACACACACACACACACCTGCGAAAAATTTATTACTTTTTACTGTTTTGGTTACACAAAGTTATTTAATCCTGTTTCCAGTCTTTGTGCTACGCTAATCAGCTCTAGCTCTTTAACGTTAACGCAAAGACACAAAATGGATGTTGCACGTCTCGTCAAACACAAAGCGAATGGTCCTTCTTTTGTCCAAATAAAATGTCAAATCGTATCGCAATATTAACACCAAGTACTGTAGTTACTGCCATGCTAACGTAATGTAGCGCGTTAGCATGCTAACGTTAGCAGTTTATGCTAAAATTAAAATATATCGGAAGATTTCCGTGATGATACGTGACACGCGTGTAAAAAACAAAAAGACAACAGAGACAACAGCGGTTACATGAACACATTTTTATTGCAATAGCTCTATCGAAAGCAAAAAAGTTTTGATAAATATAAACACTATGCCGATGCTCAAATCGCCTCTGAGTACCCCTCCTATCCCCCTTTCCCTCCACGAGGAAAAAAAAGAGAGAGAAAGAAAGAGAGAAGGAAATAAAACAAAAACAAAAAAAGGGGGGGGCACCTGCCGAGGCACCGATCATAACATGAAAAAAGCGACAACTTGAGTTTTTCCGTATTTACAGGAGGAGGATTTTTCCATTTCCGCCAGTTTTCTCTTTTTTTAAACTCTTTTTTTTCTTCTTTTTCGTATATAGGACGTACGTCGCTGAAAAATAATGCACATACGAAGGATACACACCTCCACAGTATTTTTTTTTTTTTAACTCTTTCTCTTTCCTGTAAAGCTAATAAACAACAGCATTCAACTCGGAAACTAAGAACACAGGTAGCAAAGGGTGGAGTAGGGATCGCTTCTTTCCCCCCGCGCACCGCCCTCTCTCCGCCGGAACCCTCCAAATTTTTTCCGGAAAGATTGAGGAGAAAAAAAAACAAAAACAAAAAAAAACCGGACCCGCTCCTGTTAGCAGGGCGATGAACGTCATCTTCATCGCTATGGTTGCCATCGACAGCATTTCCAACTGTTAACTGTACTACACAGCAGCAAATAAACTGTAATATAGTTACAAAAAAATAAACATTAGGCAGAGGTTGTAACCCATTTCTTTATACAAATAACTGCAAAATGCCTATGTACTCTTAAAAAAAAATACTACCCTTGTATCGCTTTTGTTTTCAGATAAACAAGGTTGCCCCGATACAACAAAACAACCAAAAATAAGATGATTATTTTCCCTCTGTAAACTAGAATACAAAATAAACCAAAGAGATTAGAGGAAAAAGGAAACAAAAGTTTTGCATAATGATGCAGTACCCTAAGTCTTCTCTGCGAGGATTATATCACGTAGGTCATATTTCTTTCTCATTTCTCCGCCCATAACAAGAAAAGATTCTCCAACATCAGAATCGGTAACATCGAGGACAGTTTTTTTTTTTTTTTTGAGGTTGAATTGTTGCCAAAATAAACACAGAATCTGTGTAAATTAATTCAGTCATGACAAAGAATTAAACACAAATGGGGGGGTAAAAATTCAAACATGAAGGCAATCAGACATGAACGACATATATCCATTTTTGAGTAATGATTCAAATAAATTAAGGTCGGAAAAATCCCCCCAAATCTAACTCTACCATTTTTGCCATAGCGTTTAAAACAACAACAAAAAACAACAACAAAAAATGCGTCGCTGTAGCATAGTCAAGTACACAAAACATTTTCCAAACATAAAAAAACCAAACAAAAAAAATGTTTGTCGCGGGCCACCGCTGCCTAAATATTCTTATATTCAATTCTTTGTTCATTCCAAAAGGGGACAAATGAAAATATCTCAAATTGTTCAGAATGTACATACATATATTTAATTTAATTTTTGTATAAGACACATCACAGGCTTAAAAATCTTTAAACAGCATTTTACGGATTTTCACTTTTAAATCATTTAAAAAAAACAAAAAAAAAACGCGGACCCTCCGGAGGCCGATGAAAGACGACGCTCCGTTTTTTGTACCGATGTCTAGCATTAACCTCCACGCTTTGAGACAGGACAAAATATCTTTCGTTTACGTGATGTGATGAGCACCCGTGGCCCCTTTTTGGCTCCGTTACTGGAATTTGAAAAATAAATTTAAAAAAGAAAAAGTGAGATGGGATGGAGGGAAAAGGTGGAGGATATTTGGACATTTGCACCTCATAGGTGTGATTTTTGTCTTGGACTAGGATATGTAAACTTTTAGTGATAAAAAAAAAACACATTGGTTACGGACTCGGTACTTGATTCTGGTGAAGTAAACGACACTCTGAACTGCTTCGATGCAGTAAAACTCAACCTATCTGGTACCTCGAGCAAAGATTGATTCTTCTTTAAAAGTCAATTTTCAGCTTCTCAACAAGTATTTGCTATCTTTTTACTGTTTCATATAATTGTAAAGTTAATATCTTTGGTAATTTTTGACTGTCTGACAACAAGTAATTTGAAAACATGTCGAATTGTAGAGCACAGCCTAAACTTTACAATACCAGGAGTTCAACGGTGGTTAATCCCGCCATACGTGTTCAAAATTTAAAGTTTCTGCAGTTGAAAAACTCTCTCAAGACCTGGAAGAGTATTTCATTTGAAATCTTGTGCACACGTGATGAAAGCCTGCTTTTTATCTTGTATGCACAAAATAACAATTTGTACAAAAATGATAACTCGGTGCATCGACTGAAATTGTTCTTTGATCACTGGTGACAAATTTAATGACTTTGTAAAGTTGTTTTCTACTTTCCAATCAAACGTCTACATCTACAATTTTCCGCGTTTGCGTGGACGCAAAAACGTGACTTAAAAATTTGAGTACCAGACGTGCAGAGCTTTTTGCAACCGTGCGGTGCCGTGCCGTCGGATCGTTCCTAGCAGCCCCCGGTTTAAAAACCTGCTCTGTAAACCAGACATCAACAATTAATTTAAAGATACCTCGGCATCCCGCGGCTGTGTGGGGGACGCGGAGACGCTCCCTCTAACGGGACGAACAATGACGCGTCCCACACGAAGCGCAGCGAGAGTGACAGGCCTTCATTCGTCCAAACAAAATTAAAAAACAACAACAAAAGAGCGGACTGATGAAAAATCAGGGCAAAGATAACAACAAAAAAAAGAAGAATGCATCTCTGTGGGCTACGTTGGCTGTCAGTCTTTGTGTGTTTCGACAGTCGAGGTACAGTTGATAGTTACGGGAGAGCAGCGCGAGTAGAAATGTTAAAATGGACGCATCAGTCTGTTAAAGAAAAGAGTTCACTGCCAGTCCAAATGTGTGTGTGTGTGAGGTTGTAACAGGGCAAGTATGCCCACCTGGGGCTGGAGTTCAGGTTACTGGAACCCTCTTTACGTCACTCGGTGGCAGTGACGAACACCCCAGCATACATATATATATCTGTGTGTGTGTGTGTGTGAAATATCCTGGACTAGACTCGCTGACAAAGAGCCTAAAACGGGGGGCACACGGGAGTTACCCTCGCCTAAATAGGGCTGCATGACCACTGTGTGCGCGATATGAGAGGAGGCTCCCACATGACCGCTGAACACCATGTGTCCTCATGACGTACATGTGCGTGTACATGTGTGTGTGTGTGCTGTACAGCTCAGGGTTCACTTTGCAGAGATTTCACGTGTGCATTAGTCTTGTGTTTGCATGCCGACGTCAACGACCTTTCACAGCGTTGTGTGTGCATATATATATATATATAAATATATGTGTGTGTTGGCACCACTCTCCCTCGCTAAAAACCTGAACTGTGCGATGGACCGTATGGAGGTACAACTGAAATGTAAAGAGGTCAAAACTACAGCAACTTTTGTACCATGTAGGACAACTTTATTAAAGTGAAAGAAACTAACGCCTGCTTCGGAACCGGCGGGGCGGTAAAAAAAAACCAAAAAAACATCGACCGGCCTTAGCAGCTGAGTTTCCAAAACCTCTACGAGCTTTTTAAAGAAGAGTTCTGATATTTTGGAGAAGGTGATTGTTTTTTTGTTTTTTTTGGTGTTAGATGAGAAGTTAAACCAATCCTTCAAACACTTCAGTTTGATTTGAAAGTGGCTTCAAGAGGAGACGGACTTTAAGACAAATAAAACTTTCCAGCATCTGATTGGCGGCCGGCGTTCTTTTCCCCGCCCCGCCTCGTTTTTAGTACCATCTGTGCCACGAAAGCAAACAAAGAGAAACGTGCTGGAATATTTGCACCTATTGCAACAAATAAATAATATGTGCTACAGAATATGAGGAGAATAATGCTTTACGGTGAGAAACCGGTGCGGTACCGTAGCTCCAGAAGCCAAAATGGTTCTCGTACCCGACTTGGAAAAAAAACTATCTGAACAAGCGCGATAACTTGTCGAATTCTCCGAGGCTAAAATGGATCCAGCCACGAGCTCGTACTGTTTACGGGGTAATCCATAAAAAAATAACTATTTGGTACCGTATTGAGGATGGATTATGCATGGGGTAAAAAAAAATAATAATAAAAGATAAAAATTTATATTTTAAGTTGAACATAAAAGTACCATAATGCCTTTTCTTAGTAATCCAGCCTCCCTTTTTTAATACCGTATGGAGAAACAGAACCGTGTGATGATGATAAGACTATCTGAGGTTCTGTTGACGCCTCGTAAAGTTCACCGACCACCGTCTGTCGAACGTGAGGAGGCGAAAAGCAGCGGACACTGGCAGCATCGATTGTGAGAGGGGGAACTAATTAAAAAAAAAAAACAAAAAAAAAACAGGACAAGATATGCATAAAAAAAACACAAAAATAAAAGATGAAATATACTTTTAAAAAAAAACAAACTGCAAGCGTTTTTTTGTTTTTTTTTTGTCATCTGTTGTGATGTTGTTGTTTTCTGCATCCAGAGGGGAGCGGCGGGGTGAAGAGGTCAGAGGTCACCGGCAGGGCGTGAGGGGGGGAGGCCAAAGGTCACAGGCAGAGAGTCAAGTGCCCCCGAGCAGAGAGATGAGGAGGAAGAGGAAGGTGGGGAACCTCGATCGTCCCGTCAGTCTGAGAGAGAAAACAGAAATCTGAAGTCAGAAACAATCACGTTCAATATATACAAACAGAGATATGCATGTATATTTATATTTCCGATGTGGATTCTCACATTTGAACATGTAACAAAAATAAACTCGTACAACACTTTTATATTCATATAATGAACTTTAGTTAATTTTTGGCAATAATCTCTCAGATTTTAACCTGTTGACTGAAGATGCAACGGGGCAAATAATCTGAGAAACCGGCCACCAATTTTTTTTGACCTTCGGTTGTCATCAACTGCTTTAATTTAAGATACAGACAAACTAACTTTTAAACTTAATTTTATGTCACATTTTAATCATTAAGATGAGGTATAAATGCAGATTAATTACTACTTAAAAATGGCAATTATATTTTTAGTTTCAGCAACCAGAAGCCAGAAGATAATGTTGAGCCCAAGTAAAACTACGACTACTACTACTACTAATAATAATAATTATAAAAATAGTTCAAATACGAAAGCCCAACTTAAATATAAAAAATGATAAAAACATCAACATTCAGTTGTGCAGAAACAGATTTATGTTTTGTTTTGGCCTTCGATGGTGACCACTTTTTAAGTTATATAAAAACAGGGACAGAAAAAAAAAGTATTTGAATACAGAGCAGAGGATAATAATTACTCTGTATAAAACGGCAACCGCATTTTCAGTTTCGGGAAGTGAGTTATAACAGGACACGTAGCTTCACTAAAGATAGATTAAAGTAGAATATCGTGAAGTCGTCTGCGTACGCATGAAAATAAAAGCTGATGAATCTCATATAAAAACAGATAAGAACATCTGAATCTATAATATAAAGTTTATAAAGTTTTTCTACGTGACTTCTTTTCTCAAAGTTCTCTAAAAAAAATATAAGTAAATCTGAAACAGACAGAAAAACTTAAATTCATTTAATTTTATTTAACAATCGCAAGCTCCAAAAAACTGAATTCATTTAATTTTATTTAACAATCGCAAGCTCCAAAAAACTGAGAAGACTTCCAGATTCACTTTGTCAGATTTTCACTGTTTTAAAAAAAATATTTTACAGAAAGAATCGACACAGATCTGACCCCACACACACACACACACACACACACACACACACAAAGAAAAGTGGAATGTGGCCGGTTCACTGACGGTGGTTTTGGACTGACAGTATTAGTTGTTTTTGGAAGCCAAAGTGCTGCTGCTGACTAATTTTGACTGGAATCCGTCTGGCTCTACACCGAGGAGGTGAAAACCTCGCCGCCCCCCTTCCTCGGTACGAGAGAAAATCTGACATTTGCTGACACTGAAATGAATTCATACGCACACAAAACAACATTTATTTAACACAAAAGAGGCCGTTTATCGTGGAGACGAGCCACACATTCATCCTTGCAGTTTGCGACTGAGGTGTGTTGACCGTCTTCTCGAGCGCAGATGCAAGACATCTCTGACCAGAGGCGGCTTGGCTCAAACTACTCGCTGTTTAAAGAAAAAAAAAAATCTTTGTTTGTCTGGTAAATAAGTGAGCGTGGCCGCTGAACTTTGGATTCAGTTTGCTGCCAGCAGACGCAGACACACACACACATGAAACGTGTTTCCTGGCCTGCTATCGTGGCTGTCAGGTCGGCTGTTTTGGTGCGGTCCAGCCACCTCGAATGACCCTGGCGATGGCCGGCGTCCAGCTGGGTTATTCCACTGAGAGCGAGGCTTTGTCTGTCACAACAATGTGAGCAGCACGCCACAATACAGATGCTTTGACAGGGGGCACTGCTGGAATGCTGCTGCTCTGTTTGTCGGCCACGGGGACGGACGGACAGAAGGACGGCGCACGGACAGCAACAACCGCTGGACGCGTCGACGACAACGCCGAGAAAGACGCCGACACAAACACAAACAAGGCGTAGAGGAAGAGCAACGCTTCCTGTTACGCTGACAGACTGACGTTCCCCGCCAAAATAAAACTCTAAACGCCAAAAGTCCAGCACACGGCGAGACCCAGACAAGATTCAATATTTACACGAGGGGGGAAGCGACGTTGCAAAACACGTCCGAGTCTGAGGGAACACTACGGCTCATTTATTCATAGTAATTCTTTAATGATTAGTTTGTCACAAACGGCTTCTCGTTCTTTGTAACGGTCACAAAACTGTTCACGTTTAAACACACACACAAGTATACAGTGTGTCATGATGTGTAGGATCATGTACAAGGTGCATGTGTCGTAAAGTTTATCTTTTTACAGTAATGTTCAGTAATGTTCCTCTGATGTCCTCCGGCTGCTCCGCCTCAACTCTCTGTGATTTATAGAGTTTATGATGGACAGTGAAGTAAACTGCTGACAGCTGTAGCTGCTGTTAACTCATGTTAGCTCAGTCTGTTAGCTGCTGTTAGCTCATGTTAGCTCAGTCTGTTAGCTCATGTTAGCTCAGTTTGTTAGCTGCTGTTAGCTCATGTTAACTTAGTCTGTTAGCTCATGTTAGCTCAGTTTGTTAGCTGCTGTTAGCTCAGTTTGTTAGCTGCTGTTAGCTCAGTTTGTTAGCTGCTGTTAGCTCATGTTAACCCAGTTTGTTAACTGCTGTTAACTCAGTCTGTTAGCTCATGTTAGCTCAGTCTGTTAGCTGCTGTTAACTCATGTTAACTCAGTTTGTTAGCTAATGTTAACTTAGTTCAATAGCTGCTGCTAGCTAATATTAGCTCAGTTTTATAGCTGCTGTTAGCTAATGTTAAACCAGTTCATTAGCTGCTGTTAGCTAATTTCAAACCAGTTCAATAGCTGCTGTTAGCTAATATTAACTCAGTTTGTTAGCTGCTGTTAGCTCAGTTTGTTAGCTGCTGTTAGCTCAGTTTGTTAGCTGCTTTAGCTCATGTTAACTCAGTTTGTTAGCTAATGTTAGCTTAGTTCAATAGCTGCTGCTAGCTAATATTAGCTCAGTTTTATAGCTGCTGTTAGCTAATGTTAAACCAGTTCAATAGCTGCTGTTAGCTAATATTAGCTCAGTTTGTTAGCTGCTCTTAGCTAACGTTAGCTCAGTTCGTTAGCTGCTGTTAACTCATGTTAGCTCAGTTTGTTAGCTGCTGTTAGCTAATATTAGCTCAGTTCGTTAGCCGCCGTTAGCTCTGTTTGTCTGCTAATGTTAGCTCAGTTTTATACTTGAGTTAGCTCTGTCTGTTAGCTTGTTTGTACCACAGGGAGGAAGACGAGGTTTACAGGCCTGTAATGCTGACTGGGAGCAGAGCAAGTGTCGTGCCAGAACAGGAGCTGGTTGAACGGACACTGTAACCAGCCTCTATCCTGGCCCAACTCCTACGTAAAGCTGCTGTAAAACAGCACCGGTCAAAGAACAATGGGATAATTTTGATGTGATTTATGTTCGTTTAATTTAAGCGTGGGAGGACGTCTCCACCTGGGCCAAATGTGAAAATGTGTTTGTGATATTTTAAGATTTTTTTTTATTAGAAAATGTATTTAAAAAAAAAAAACAGGTAGAAATGAGACAGCCAGACGTAAACAGAGCGAAGAAGAGAAAGAGAGAGAGCAGACTGAGGTCCCTGGGTTTCTCTGCAGTCCAGGACTTTGATCAAAACAACGCTCTGAGGACACGAGCCGGACTGACCTGAACTGACCTCAGTTAAACACACACACACACACACACAGACACACACACACACACACACACACCACAAAATCGGGTTATAAAAACACCGTTCGCCAAACACCTGCATTAGCTAACAGTCTGTTGTATCATTGCAACACAGGCAGGTGTTCAAAAGCCGTGAACGTCTCTCTCTCTGTGCCCTCCCTGACCCGCCGCCCATCCCTCTCCGGCCCTAAATCCCATTCACCCAGCTGGGACAACAGATGAAAGGCATCATGGGAGTGAGACGAGCGAGCGTGAGGGCGACGACCTTTTATGTGAAATTTTGATCAGGAACTCGAAACTGATCCCGCTCGCAGATTTGTACGTAGTTATGAACTTTTGTTATTATTTCACAGGTTCTGGATTTGAGGCACTTTGCACCGGTTTGGCCCAAAGAAGTGCAAACTCATCAATAGAAGGGTTAAAGGTGTTAAATGCAAATACTACAGTTGATTTTTAAGCATTAAAAGCCCAAATCCTACGGCTACTTACGCAAACCGTCGTGTCTTTGCCCAACAATGATTGAAAAATAATGAATAGGGAGGTCGAGGAGTTTTTAAAAAATCAAAATGAATGGACCATACAACCAACAGCCGCCTTACTGAATCAAATGAATGGACCATACAACCAACAGCCGCCTTACTGAATCAACATCTGATTTTTCTGTCCACAAGACACTATTTTTGTATATTTACGATATACGATACTTGACTTAATTTAAAAAAGGTGAGTTGTTTTTGGTACGTCCTCGTTGGCTTCACAGCCACGGAGCTTGCCACTTGGTACCCACCACCACCATTTGGGTGAAAGGTGTTAAATATAATAGTAAAAAAACAAAACAATACCACGTGTTTTTTAAAGCATTAAAAGCCCAAATTCAAGTGAGCAGTTGTGTCTTCACCGAACAACGATTGAAAGCTAACGAATTAGAGGTTGTATATTTTTAATCAGTGTCCATCAAAATGGACCGACCCCAAAAGCCGCCTTACTGAACCTACGCTTATGAGTTTTCCGTCCATAATACACTAATTTGTATATTTACGATACATGATACTCAATTTAATTAAAAAGGTAAGTTTTCATGGCAAAATACTTTGTATCTTCTGTACATTGTAAAAGATCAACTGTACAATGTAATTCTGTTTGAAATGTTCAAATTAAAGACTTAATTTAAGTTAAAAAAACATAACTACAACAAATACTGCCTATCTGGTCAATAACAAAGGCAGATTTTCAACATTTATTTCATTTTTTTTAAGTTTTAAAATAAAAATGTGCAACAAACTGATAAAGGAACGTATAAATCATAAACACAAACCCAATTTTCTACATTTTTGGGGCGGCATTTTGTAAATATTGATCAGTTTTCTATTGCAGACATTCATTTTTGTTTAATACAAGGTATTTTTAGACACATTCAATCTTAAGTTCATTGGTGGAGCAGAACAAAAGACAAACATACCTCAGATTTCCGCTCAAACTTTGGATTTCCTGCAGCAGTCAAACATTTAAAATTTATCTAGTTTGTTGCAAACTATGCACGTTCAAAAGTCGGCAGAGGCTACAATCAAACGGACGTTAAATACAAGTCTGAGCACACATTCAGAGTCTGAGAGGCGGCGAGAAACAAAGCATAAAAAACAAAGACAGAAGACGTAAAGAAGAAATAAGAGTTACTGCAGCAACAGGAGCCTCAGCGATTGAGTAACGTTCAGGACCACCTATGAAATCAACACTTAAGAGGAACTTAAAAACTTGTGCAACAGTTGGTCCACATAGCTGAGAAGTGTTTAGGTCCATTTATTACTCACAAGACACAACATTTCCCCTTGAGTAAGCACTGCAGGATGTTAGACACACAAGTCGTTGCGTGTGACTTTATTTAATCTTCAAGACTTCTTGAAAAGCTCTGTAAACCCCACAAAGACTTTCTGTAGAGACAAACAGCTAAAAACAACCCAGTCTTTTGTTAATTATCATGATTAATAGATGAATAGTTTCGTCTACAAAGTGTCAGTGAGGTGACGCCTTCAGATGACTTATTTAGTCTGATCAACCGTCTGAAGTCGTACCGCTTTTTTTAAGATTAAAGTTGAATAACTTTAACTAAGTATTTTCAAGGCACCAAAAACTTTCCAGGCTCTTGAAGTCTTTATCAACACAACTAAAGGGTTACTAACACGAGTTACTGCGCTGATGAAACCTCAGATTATAAGTAGATTCAAAACTGAAGCATTTTCCTAACCCTTGAAAACATAACGGTTCAAAGTAAGCATTATACAAACGTCCAAGTCCCTCTCCCTAGCAACGCATTCCAGATCTTGATATGTTCCCTGGCCGTTGGTTCTGGGTCCACCCTGAACACCTCCAAGAAGATGTTGAACCATCTCGGCTGACTATGAATGTCCGAACCCCTCACCCGATTTCTAAGGTTGAGCACGGACACCCGACGAAAATAGCTCATTTCGGCCGCTTGTATCCACAATCTTCTTCCTTCAGTCACTACCCAAAGCTCATGGTCATAGGTAAACGTAGATGGACCAGAAGATCGAGAGCTTTGACTTCTGATTTTAAATATTCAAACAAACTCAAACTGTTTTGAAAACTCACATCGAGTTCTTAAACTACTTAAATTCTCTTAAACACTCAAACAGGAATTCATTGACCAACATGAACCCTGATGGCGCCAACACGTCCGAGGGGTTAGGGGATCAATTCCCTGTTTAGCTCAATGGACACCGCCGACGCTGCCTCGGTTTATAGATTCCCATGCTTCTTCAGTGCGGGCCACCCATGCCAACGGCACTTGTAGCATGTCAGTGCTTGTGAATTAGGGCGCTCATCAAACAGCGCGAGTTATTTCAAGTTTATTTATTTGCTAAAATGTGCAAAGCTTCAACCTCCGGGTGCTTTTTTAAAGAGTCGACACACAGAATTGTTGCCCTGCATGATGGTTAATACGTCTAACATCTGTGGGCGTATATATGTGGCTATTTAAGAGGGAGAGAGACCTCCGCATGCAATGCACCGAGCAAAAAGGGGGGTCCTGTTACGAGCATGCCTCGGACCGGCCCATAAATTCATGTCGGTCTGGAAATAGACCTGTAAATATAGAAAGGCCTGGACGTGGAGGTGGGAACGAGAGAGGAAAGGGCAGCCTGGTACCATCACACTCTACCTCACCCTTTACCACCTCGTATCCACTTGGCAGGGAGGAGGTGGGAAAAGGGCAGGTTCCCACTGCTGTCGCTTACATCTAAAAAGTTCCTCTCTCAACCGTTAAACTTTCTCTCTTGACCCAACTTTGACCTCTCGCCGCCTCTTTCCACCTGACCCAATCAGACTCCCACAATCCTCCTTGTCTTTAACCACGATGACCAAACTGTCAGAGACAAATTTATGTTGGTGTCTCTGTCATTCGTACGTCTGTTCTCACACTACGTAACTTTGGGCTCCGGGTCGGGAGAAGTACGTAACGCTTTACGGCACTAAGTCACACAGCACCAACTATTTCACTGATTCTGGTGAAACTGGATCAGTTCATGAGCTGCTGTTAGCTCAGTTCATTAGCCACAGTTAGCAGCTAATGTTAGCTCAGTTTGTTAACGGCTGTTAGCTCAGTTTGTTAGCTGCTGTTAGCTTGGTTCATTAGCCACTGTTAGCTGCTGTTAGCTCAGTTTGTTAGCTGCTGTTAGCTCAGTTCATTAGCCACAGTTAGCTAATGTTAGCTCAGTTTGTTAGCTGCTGTTAGCTCAGTTTGTTAGCTGCTGTTAGCTCAGTTCATTAGCCATGGTTAACTAATGTTAGCTCACTTTGTTAGCTGCTGTCAACTTAGTTTGTTAACGACTGTTAGCTGCTGTTAGCTCAGTTTGTTAGCTGCTGTTAACTCAGTTCATTAGCCACGGTTAGTTAATGTTAGCTCAGTTTGTTAGCTGCTGTTAGCTCACTTTGTTAGCTGCTGTTAGCTCAGTTTATTGGCTGCCGTTAGCTCAGCTTGTTAGCTGCTGTCAGCTTAGTTTGTTAGCGACTGTTAGCTGCTGTTAGCTCAGTTTGTTAGCTGCTGTTAACTCAGTTCATTAGCCACGGTTAGTTAATGTTAACTCAGTTTGTTAGCTGCTGTTAGCTCACTTTGTTAGCTGCTGTTAGCTCACTTTGTTAGCTGCTGTTAGCTCAGCTTGTTAGCTGCTGTCAGCTTAGTTTGTTAACGACTGTTAGCTGCTGTTAGCTCAGTTTGTTAGCTGCTGTTAGCTCAGTTTGTTAGCGACTGTTAGCTCGGTTTGTTAGCTGCTGTTAACTCGGTTTGTTAGCTGCTGTTAGCTCAGTTTGTTAGCTGCTGTTAGCTCAGTTTGTTAACGACTGTTAGCTCAGTTTGTTAGCTGCTGTTAGCTCAGTTTGTTAGCGACTGTTAGCTCAGTTTGTTAGCTGCTGTTAGCTGCTCAGACAGGCACCTGAGAAATGTCTGGACCACTGGAAGGAAGAGGACGTTTTCAGGCTCAGGGCACTGGCAAATGAAGATGAGTGTCATGTCAGAACAGGAGCTGGGCAACCGGGCAATGCAATGCCGGGCTCTATGGACATAATGGCAGAGGAGAAGAGAGCGAGGAGAAAAGCAACATCTTCAAACTATTTTATCTGATCAAAACTCGACAAAACGCCAAAAATATTCGAATGTGAAGCAGAAGTGTCAAATCTCAGACTTTTCCGTTGACGAATAATTTTCTGCAAGAGCCAAGATGTTATACATCAGTCTACAGATGTGAGACCAAAGAAAACAAACTGTGCTTTCTAACCGTAGTTTGGACCTGAGGCATTCATCACATAACAAACGTGACGATCATTTCAAAACAAAGGCAGAGTTGGAGCAGGTGGAGCTCTGGCACCGACACAAGGCGTAGCAGACATTATCTGAGTCACCGTCTGCTCGCTCTCTTTATGATAAGAAAGAAAGGCGGCGTGGAGATGTGGTGCCCTTCCAAACTGTCTCTCAAGACTCTCTGGAAACGAGTGAAGACATCAAAAATCCTGCTGACCGACGGAAACAAGCACCTGCAGCTCACCTGACGGAAACATCGCAGCGAATATCTGATTAATTATGTTAGAATAAAACACACGACCATTTTCATTACGCATCGATCTGTTCATTACTTAACGACAGAACGTTCTCCAAAACCAGAAACACACCGGGTACGTCTCCGTAACGCCGTCTGTTGACGTTAGCAGACTTGCTCACTGTCTGTTAGCAAAGGCTCAGCAGGCTCTACGGACGAGATGGCAGAGGAGAAGAGAGCGAAGAGGAAAGAAGGAAGGAGGAAAGAAGGAAATGTAGAAGGACCGAAAGGAAGGACAGAAGGAAACATGGATGAAGGGAGGGGGGAAGAAATGAGGGGAGGAGGAAAGAAAGAAGAAAGGAAGGAGAGAAAGATGGAAGGAAGGATGAAGGAAAGAAGGAAGGAGAGAAGGATGGAAGGAAGGATGAAGGAAAGAAGAAAGGAAGGAGAGAAGGATGGAAGGAAGGATGAAGGAAAGAAGGATGGAAGGAAGGATGAAGGAAAGAAGAAAGGAAGGAGAGAAGGATGGAAGGAAGGATGAAGGAAAGAAGGAAGGAGGAAAAAGAAAATGTAGAAGGACTGAAAGGAAGGACGGAAGGAAACATGGATGAAGGGAGGGAGGAAGAAATGAGGGGAGGAGGAAAGAAAGAAGAAAGGAAGGAAGGAAGGAAGGAAGGAAGGAAGGAAGGAAGGAAAGAAGGATGGAAGGAAGGGAGGAGGAAAGAGAAAGAAGTGTGTAGTCAGTAATATCAGCTGCTGCTATGTCTTATGCTGTTCAGAAGTAATGTAATCAGAACGAATACTCGAGTACAGCTGTAGTCATGGTTACCACAGAGCGGTTACACTCTGACGCTGGAGACAACAAATCACAACAAACACTGATTCATACGAGATGTTCCCTTAATCAATACACACACACACACACACACACACACACACTCTCTCCAGGTGTGTCTGTATCAGTTCAACGCTGCAGCTGAGAGGAAGTGCATTCCTGAGTGATGATGATGCGTTTCCTCTCGGCCCCGCTGTGTGCCTTGACACGCCGCCGCCGCAATTACGGCGCCACATCAAAGGCTGCCTGCCATGACTCAGCAAGCACGCACACACACACACACACACACACACACACACACACACACACGCCTACCTAGACACAGAGCACCAACTGTAAACACAGCAACACACACGGACTAAAACTGATCATACACGGCGGAGATGAAAGCGTGTGTGTGTGTGTGTGTGTGTTTGCGTGTGTGTGCGCAGTTCAAGGTAATGTTCAGAAATTTTAATCCACACACACACACACACACACACACACAAACGCTTTCATCTCCGTTCGGCACGCCGATAAACAAATGAGTCAGTCGGTGCTCGCAGAGAATCCTGACTCATGCTCGCTCACTCTCACACACACACACACACACACACACACACACACACACACACACACACAACGAAGATTCGGGAAGGAGGTGAGGCGAGGAGCCGGAGGAGACGAAGAGTGGGTGAAAGGAGAAAAAGGAGACGATCAAAGAGGAAGTCGACGACTGGAGTCAAAACATCCTCTTTAGGACTGTAGACCTGACCTCAGCACTGACACACACACACACACACACACACACACACACACACACACACGATGGAGACTCTTAATCCTGCATAATTTCTTGAACAGGTGAATTTTTACACGACTCACCTGTTCTGCAGTCACAGGCCTCAGATCAGCTGATGATGACAGCGAGTTGCGGTCTTGGACTAAAGATTAGATTCAGCTCGTTGGTTTAACTTTAACGCAGATTTACTGTGTGTCGACATGAAAAACAAAGAATCTGCAGCTTTTTTTATCGTAAATTAACTCGTACGGCTTCTCCAATCTGAGTTTTTAATGTTCTAAATATGTAAATTTATTAATTGGGGGATTTGGAGTGACTGAATAAAACACAGAGAGAGATTGATGCGTTTCCTCGCCGTCGTCCTGACATCAAGATGTTTTTTTCAAAGATGTAGAAAAGTCTCTCAAGTGTCAGCCCGGAGGCAGACAAAAACACACACACACACACACACACACACCCTGCAGACATGCTGACACAAAGAAAAACAGCGCCACGTGCACACAGACAGACACAGAGCGGCTACAAAGACAGGAAGTCCGGGCTGTTTTTTTCTTGTTTTGTTTTGGGTGATTCAGTCCGCACTTGACCTCAGATGAACCTCGGTTCATTCAGCGAGCTCACACACACACACACACGCAGACGTCTAAATGAACTTCCTGTAGTGAAGCGTTATAGACTAGACTTCAGTTCCCTGGACGGACGCCTTAAAAAAACGGCCACGAGTCTCGATCTGGAGGAGCTACGAATCGATTTAATAATATCACACGTGGCGCTGAGGGTTTGAAGATTCGTCTGAAGCTCAAAACAACGACAAACAAAGTTGTTTACTCACCCTTAGTCGTCGCGGTGACTCCGTCTGATTTGGTGAAGTCTATACTGGCGTAGGCTCCGTTCTCCGGCAGAGGCACCGTCCCCGCTGCTGCCGCCGCCGCCGCCGCCGTCCCGTTGCTGCTACCAGCTCCCGGCGTCACACCTCCCGTGTTACTCCCGTCCTCCCTCAGCTCCAAGGCGATGTAGTTGAGGCCGTTCTGGTAGCCCACCGACATGTTCCTGCACATTCTGCCAGAGGAGGAGGTGGAGGAGGAGGTCCCGGGGGTGGCGCCCATTTCCATGGATCTCACCGGCGCGTGGGGAGCCGGCAATGAGTCCCCTAGACCCTCCAGGGAGACCCAGACGCTGTCGAAAGACGCCGAGCTGGACCACCTGGAAGCCTGACCCTCTGTTAGGTACGATCCATTGGGGGCTGCTGAGGCGGGGTGTGCAGCTGAAGATGAAGGGCCTCCTCCACCTCCTCCTCCTCCTCCTCCGGAGGGAGTCGAATTAGAGGAGGATGTGGAGGAGAAGGTCTCCGAGCTGTGTCTCCTCCTGCCTTGCGGGTCGGCCCGTACCACCTTGGGTTCGGGCTGGTGCGTCGTCGGCGCCCTCCCCGGGCTCGACGGAGGGAGAGGCGGGGAAATGGAGGAGGAGGAGGAGGCGGAGGGAGCGTGGCCGTAACGTCCCTCTATCACGCAGAGATGCTGCAGCATGGCCGTGGGGCTCGTTTGCGTCCTCTCGCCTCTGCTGAGGTTAAAGGTCATGTCCGTGTAGTCGTCCCCCATCGACCTCCAGTGACCTCCAGCGGGGACCCCGGGGGAGGCCAGCGCCCCGGGATTACTAGCCAGGGGTCGGATGTAGCTGGGCGGGTTCCAGGGGGCGACGAGGCTGGGTCTGGGTGACTGGTTCTTCCCCAGACATCCAGCGCTGTCCTGCTGGTCTGCCCCCACCTCCACGCTCATATAGTCCTGGTGAGTTTGGGGCTGGGGAGGGGAGCGGCGGTGATCTCCGGATCCCACGGAAGAAGGCGCTTCGTCTTGGGTGGCGAGAGGATAGGCGGGGGGCTGCTGTTGGTGGGGGTAGTGATCCCCAAACTCGATGTTGATGTACTCCCCGGGACTAGAGGGCCCTTCGGATGAGCTGACAGTGGCAGGGACAGAGGTGGAGGTGCCTGCAGACGCTGTGGAGGGCTCACTAACCCGCAGCGGGCCATGGAAGCTTCTCCTACCTAGAGGGAGGCGGTTCGGCCTCACGACGCGTCGGTCTGCCATCGCCGCGGTGGTATGGTGAGCTCCGTAAGGCGGGGGCGGGTGAGACGGAGTGCTACTACCTCCCCCAGCTCGCTTCTCAGGCGTGGCAACTGATGAATACACTGGCTTGGCAGGTGAACTCATAGGAACGTACTCCCCGTACTCCTTCTCATCCCGCTCTCGGGTGGGGGCTTTGTAGGAGCGAGGGAGGGAGAAATAAGGGCTGTAAGACTTTGGGGTGCCCTCAGGTGTGCCGGGCGCGTAATACCCACCGCTCGCTTCGTTTGAGAGCTTGCGCCCCCCGCTGCTGCTGTACGACATGTCCATATACTCTCCGTTCTCCGGCCTCTCTGCTATGCTGTCGCTCCCGCTGGCACCCACCATGCTGGAGCTGCTGTGAGGGCTGGGGGAGGCCTGCCCCGGCGAAGGGGAGCTCCCGCTGCCCGGGAGCATCATCATGTAGCCGTGGGAGTCTGTGGAGGATTGGGACTGGAGCTGGGGGTGGTGATGGGCTGAACGGGGACCTAAAGCTGGGCTGTGAAACTGAGGAGAGTGGGAGACAGGATGGGAGTAAGAGCTGGGTTGCATAGGCATGTAGTCGGGAGGAGTGTCCCGCGGCGACGCGGCCACGCCACACATCATGGGCATGTAGCCGCTGTCTTCCTTGGCTGAAGAAGAGGAGGACAGGGGAGGACGCTCGCCACCGGTCTCTGTCCGGGAGAGCGTGGAGGGGCGGCTCTGCTGGCTGTGTTCGGAGCAGGAGCTGTAGTCAGAGCGGAGGGAGGAAGAGGAGGAGGACGGCCCGCCGCGGAGCAGCCCACTGCCGAACGGCAACACGATGTCCGAGCCCTCGTCTAATGAGAAGTTGGTCTGCGTCATTTTCTGGTAAACCGCCACCCCAGAACCGCCGGTCGCTCCGCCGGCCTGTCTGGAGAAAGAGTGAGCCCTCCTCCTCAGCGACGACGTCGACGACGTAGACAAGCGCTCATCCTCTGTCGTCGACGTGCTCTCGTCCCGCGGCGTGTCGCCTCCACTGTTGTTTCCGGAGCCTGCACTGGTGCCAAACACCTCTCGGTTCCAGCCCATGGCCATGTAATCATTTAGACAGTTCTCTTCTCTGATTGGCGGCGTGTTGCCGAGGGAGTCCGGCGTGTTACTCCTCACCCGGAAGTACCGGAAGTCGCCTGGACTGGAGCCGTACTCGTCTGAAGAGTTGAAGCCGCCGTCGGACGGCGAGCCACATATTGAGGCGCTCGACGGCCGGGTGAGAGTGTCAGAGACCGAGCCGTGACCACTGCTGGATGAGACGCTCACTGGGCTGGTGGTGGAGGGGAAGTGTGACACTGGCAGCGAGGCGGAGCGGGCGTGGTAGGTGGACGTCGACGACGACCCCGGGATGGCTCTGACGTAGCGTCCACTTCCGGTGCTTGTGCCAGCGTTGCCTGTGGCGACGCTGCTCCCGCTGCTGCTACCGCCGCCGCCATCCTGGCGACCATGATGTGCGCGTGCCGAGTTGAGATGAACCAGACTTCCTGTGGCGGAGCGGAACGGCCGGTTCATCGTCCCCTCGCCTTCGCTGGACGTCCGGAAGCGATAACCGCTCGCCCCAGAGCTCTTACTTGACGGCGGCGTCCCAACGACTGACTCCGTCCTGGAGCGCCGCTGCAGCCCGGTCTGGCTCGGCGGCAGGTTGCCGAGGTGGCGCCGCGTCGTAATGAACGGCATCGGGTTGGAGCCCGACGACTGGCTCTTACTCCTCGGCCTGAACTCCGCGAACGCCTTCAGCGCCTTCATCGTCTCCAGGATGGTCTCGTGCATGTTTTGAGCCACGACCGAGTCGTCCACCTGCATCCAGATCTCGCCGGGCCCAATGGAGGAAGAGCGACCCACCTCGATGAAGAAGAAGCTTTCCGAATGTCCGCAGCGCCTGATGTTCATCAGCTGGAGGTTAACGCAGGGCGTCTCAGAGTTCAACTTTACGAGGTGAATGGTTTTAGTTGAGAGGCATAGCCGGTAAACACCTGTGAGGTTTTTAGTTTGACCCAGTCCTTTTGGCTTCACGTTCACCTGCCACACCTCTTTGAACACAGTACCAGGGGTGACCGTACCGTACCCGTCGTCCAGATCGTCTGAATCCAAATGCCCTTTTTTACCCTCGCTCATCAACTCACTGACGGCCACGTACCAATCCTCTTGCTCCTGCTCGTTCTCAGCCACTATAGCAAAGTACTCGTCCTTAGTGTAAAGGGCAATGAGGTGTTTGTTTTTGGAATCCGCCCTTTTGTTCACGGTGAAGCACTGGTAGAGGTAAATAACCCTTTTAGGGGGAGAAGGGGCGACGGCTCCACCGCTGGCGGCGGTGGCCGCGGTGGCGGCGGCAAGGCGGCGGCAGCAGCGGCCGCGGCGGCGGCAGCGGAGCGCAGGCTGTTCCTGAACTTCTTCTCGCTGTCGTAGTACTCCAGGCGGCTCGGCCCGAGGTGGCTGGCAGCCCGGAGCACGAAGAACCTCTTGTGTCCGTGTTTCTGCTTTCTCAAATAGCCACATTTACGTATATCGTCCACGACGTCCGACGTGCCGGCGACGCTCACCGCGGCGTATACATGGCTAGTGCTGGCGGTGGAAGCGGCGGCGGGGTCCTCGGCGGCGTGGACCTGGCCGAGAGACGACGACGAGGACGAGGCGGCGGTAGTGGAGGAGGAGGAGGAGGTGGAGGCTTTCCTACCCGGGGACTCTGCTGTGTTTTCCCCGGAAAGATGCTGCGGAGCCAGCTGGTAGTGATGCTGCTGGAGGTGTTGGTGGTTGGAGGGCGGTAAATGTTGATGGAAGCGAGAGCCGCCGCCGCCGCCGCTGCCGCCTCCGCCGATATTAATTAACGGGGAAGGGGGTTCCCCGACCGAGCCGTCTCCGTTCGCGGCCGCTGCTGCTTTCGTCCCCACGTCCCTCTGCTGCGTCTCCAGCATCAACATCGCTGCCTTACCTTCCTGGTAGTTCGTGTAATTTGCCATCAGAGATCCAACAATCAAAGGTCACTTCACAAGCGAGCTAATCCGCGCGGACCTAGACCCCATCCTCGTCGGGTTTATCTGGGGGGGAGACGAGCTCCCGAGTCCGGCTAGGCCAGCTAACGTTGACTCGGCTCAGATTTTTTTTTTTTTTTTTTTTTTTTTTTAAACAATCCTCGCGGACCGGCTTTGTTATTCCGTCCGAAAAACACACCGCGAAGACAACAACAACAAGTCCGCCCGGGCTGCTTCCTCCGGCGGCGAGGCGGGTAATCCAAAGCGGGCTGTTTTCTTTTTGTCACGGGTTGGAGCCCGCCGTGTCCGACACGAGCACGTTCGCAGCCCGTCAACTGTAGTCGCGAGGCTCCGGCTAGCTCGGTTAGCAGCTCGCGCCCCTTCTCTCGCAGAGCACAAACAACACGTGACCCCCTGCGTCACCAGGCCCCCAACGGGAGGAACAAAGACTCACGCGCGGGCTCTCGTTGGTCCCCGTCACTCTGACTGACACTCAGCTCCGGCCAATCACAAACGAGATATCCAGCGCCCTGCGTCAATGCCTCCGACCAATCGCGTCGCGCGCGAGTTTCGTTGGGAGTTTAAAAATAGGCGGTGACTTCTTCTCCTCCTTCTTTCGCTGATCTGGAGTCTGTTCTGCGGTGGTGTCAGCTTGACTGTTTAAGCCGCGGAGAACTGATCTCAGAGCTGTAAGACGAGCCCCGAGCAGACTCGGCTCCTGTAAGCCGAGAGCAGGCTCTGCTCCTCGGGCGAGTCTGCTCAGATTTAGGCCCCTTCAACCTCCAAGAGGAGTTTTATATGATCCCGTACACTGATGTCAAATCAAAATAAATCAAATATGTGACCCTCCTTAAGATTTAAGGAGGCAGCATGTCACAGAAATATAATATAATGTTAATAAATATGTTTTAATTAGTGTTTAATTACTTGAAAATGAGAATGTTTATGTTTTTGTTACTTTAGAAGAAACTTTTATATCTACAGTGTCAACAAGCTAACAGCAGGCTAAAACAAGCTAACAACAAGCTAACAACAAGCTAACAACAAGCTAACAACAGGCTAACAACAAGCTAACAACAGGCTAATACAAGCTAACAACAAGCTAACAACAGGCTAACAACAGGTTAATACAAGCTAACAACAAGCTAACAACAGGCTAATACAAGCTAACAACAAGCTAATACAAGCTAACAACAAGCTAACAACAGGCTAACAACAAGCTAACAACAGGCTAATACAAGCTAACAACAAGCTAACAACAGGCTAACAACAGGTTAATACAAGCTAACAACAAGCTAATACAAGCTAACAACAAGCTAACAACAGGCTAACAACAGGCTAACAACAAGCTAACAACAGGCTAATACAAGCTAACAACAAGCTAACAACAGGCTAACAACAAGCTAACAACAGGCTAATACAAGCTAACAACAAGCTAACAACAGGCTAACAACAGGCTAATACAAGCTAACAACAGGCTAACAACAGGCTAATACATGCAAACAACCCCCCCCCCAACATTCTGACTTTTCTCATCCAAAATTCTGACTTCCTCATCAAAAATTCTGATGGCTAATACAAGCTAACAACAAGCTAAAACAAGCTAACAACAGGCTAATACAAGCTAACAACAAGCTAACAACAGGCTGAAACAAGCTAACAACAGGCTAATACAAGCTAACAACAAGCTAACAACAACAAGCTAACAACAGGTTAATACAAGCTAACAACAGGCTGAAACAAGCTAACAACAAGCTAACAACAGGCTAAAACAAGCTAAAACAAACTAACAACAAGCTAAAACAAGCTAACAACAGGCTAATACAAGCTAACAACAGAAGTGTCAAAACTGCAGTTCCTCTTGTCGTCCACTTGAGGCTGGCTCCAGAAGTGAGTCAGTCTCCATAAGTCCCCATGTCCAAATGTCCAACTTCACAGCAGAAATAAACATGTTTACAGCCTGGTACAAAAAACAGTTTTGGTCTCTGTAGCTAATTTCCCCGTTCATGACAACTGTACTGAGGGTGAATTTATATACAACTCACCTGTTCACATTATATTAAGGCTTAAAGTTATGCAGGATTAAGAGCGTGTTTATACACAAATGAAAACATACTCATGACTAGTATATCACATATTTGACCAATAGATTACTCTGAATCTTACATGCCAGACCTTTAAAGACTTTGATATAAATGTTTAATAATTAATAAGAACACTGTCAGGCTTCATTGTATCTCAGCTGATGTTCCAGATGTTTGTTCTAAATCAGAAACTTCTGGAACGACGTCAGACACATTTCATACCAAACTCCATAATGCTTGGAATACTTCTAAAGGACATTGAAACAGACTCAACTTCTGGACTTCTTCAAGCCGGGAGGGCTTCTGCAATGTGGGAGAGTGGAAGAGTACGGACGGACTGTTTTGGTCTGGAAAGACCAACTTTGATTGAATTTGTCCAACTTTAGGAACCAAACTTGAATGTCATTAAAGATGTTATCGTATGTTTTCTTGATTTGATGTTACAGGAACTTAAGAAAATGACAAGTTTTCTGAAAAATGAAGGGCAAATTTAGCAAAAGGGGTAAACTTTAGTTGCTTTTCAACTCATCACCATCCCGTATTCTAACCTGATATTAAAACATGTTCGTCATCACGTTCCCACCTGTAGATAAAAGCTTCTTTAGTGTCTTTAGATCTTTTACTCGAGTCCTGAGTATCCTGACATCTCCCTGCTGCCTGCAGGGCCTGAGGTTTACTAAAACACATTGCTGCTTCAGTCATGTGAGAACCCACCGGTGAGTTTGGGCACTGGCCAACCACAGTGTCAGCAAGGGTCAAGCCAGCTGGGGTGACCTCACACGGCCTGCATCCTCTTTGGCTAAAACCAAACCCGGCTTTGGCACTGGGAGGACGGGGAGGACAAATTCAAATCCAATCCAGGTTTGTTTACACCACGGCATCTACGGCATCCGCCACCCACCGTGCTCGTACTCTTACTCTTATCTCTGAGAAGTTTCTTTCAGGACATGTGGCACTAAACGCCTATTAACAGAGCATGCATGTGCGACGGTCGAGATCCGAGCCCCCCAGCTGTGTTTTCCATGGGAACCTGGCTTGAGTAATTGAGGAGTACTCCCCCTTTGCCCTGGGGGAGGTATCCGTGTTCTTCCACGCCTCGGAGAATGCCACGCTTGGCTTTCCGAACCTCTACTACACTTCGCATGCAACAATTTGCTGGACCTTTTTAATCCACAAACACTTTTTAGTATCATGAGTGGGATTGTGTATAGAGCAGCTGGCCCCAGTGGGAATCGTACCCTTCACCCGGGCAGAGTCGGTGCCATGGTTTACCCATGGAGCTATGCAAAGGCCACCTGTTGGTGTGGGCCTCTGAGTGCATCTATCTATACATGCCTATTGTAAAGCTCGCTCACTCTCTCCTTTTCTGTTCTTGGCTTCTTCCGTCAACGTCCTCTTCACTTTCTTCTTCTCTGTCATCATTTCCATAGAGGCTGCTGATGATGATATTGGTCTTGTGCTAGGCATTTTCCGAACTGAAGATAAGCTGAATATTTGAAGGGCAACTTAATTTAACAAACTTTATTGACACAAAAGGTGATAGTGCTTCCCCGTAACCCGTCTTACGTTACCCCGTCTTCATCTCTCTAAGTCTTTCACCTCTTTAACCTCTGGACAACGCTGTGACAGCTGGAATACCCTCCAATCTCTCGCCGGCTACCAGTCGAGCCAATGGGCAACCCAACTCTTCCCCAGGGGAAATATCAGCTGCTTTTCAATGGAAGCCGGGTTCCTCTTAACCTCCGTCTGGCTCGAGGCCAAGTCAAACAACAACTGAACTCACCTGACCTTCAGCCTTTCACCCTGTTTTCCCTCTGAACCTACTGTTGCACCATCCATCATCATGCATTGCTGCTGAGTAATCTTCTAAATAATAGGTGTGGTTGAGTGACATGCTGGACTTTTGAGTAAAACAAGCTGTCTTTGGGATGATTTCATGAGAGTGAAGTCACCGATTTCAGCTGTTCGTCGTTGTCCGGCTTTGAGAGAGGGCGCGTGTGGTAACTGGCTCCGAGGCTCGTCGATGCAAAATTTGCCTCCGTCGCTCGAGGTCACCTGGTTCGGTTTGGACATTGCTTTGGACGGCGACGGACGTCACGGGAGGGAACGTTCATTCAAACTTGAGCTGAGTTGCGGTTTGATATAATGAGTCGGGATGATTTATAGAAAATAAAAGATGCTTTTCTCTGCTGCAGTTGCAAGTTTGGTCAGATTATCTTGAAATCGAAGAGATTTACAGGATCTTTGTGCAACTTTTAGGGTGATTTAAACATTTTTTCGGGTCTGCAAACACTATTTCACGTTCTTTGTGCAGTCTTCTGCTTCTGTGCATTAAAAGTTGATATATAAATAAAGTTTATTGCTATTTAACATCCTAAATCTGGGGCCAGGTCATATTCCAGCATAGAAAAACTATATGAGGGTGTGAGGGATCATGAGGATGTTTCCTGTCTCCTCTCCTTATTGTTACCAGGTCACGGCGCCCTCTGCTGGTCAGGACTCTCCTCTACAGTAAATCCTCTGCTGCTATTGTACTTTGCAACAAAGGAGCAGAGCCAACAAGGCTGAAACACACACACACACACACACACACACACACACACAGGAAACACAAAGGAAAGCATGCTTCCCTTTGTTACAGACTCGGTCTGTTATTTCACAGTTGCGACACTCCTGCTGCTGTTGACAGCACAATTTAAATAGACTCAGTTTATTTCTTCAACTGGGAACAAATTGTTCAAATCAGTCCTCTGAGTGTACGAACCAACCGAACTTTGACCTCTAGACCGCTGTATGATATGTTTACATTATCATATGTGACGTATCTGAAGCAACAAAGTTGGAAACATTTAAAATGTTTCTTTTCTTACAGTAAATATATTTAAAATCTTTTTTATTTATTTTACTTGCTCGCTCACTCTCTCCTTTTCTCTTCTTGGCTTCCTCCGTCAACGTCCTCTTCGCTCTCTTCTCCTCTGCCATTATGTCCATAGAGGCTGCTGAGTCTGGTTACAGTGACCAGCTCCTGTTCTGACACGACAGTGGTTGTGCTCCCTGTCAGTGTTCCATGAAAACCTTTTCTTCTTCTTCCCGGTAGTCCAAAACACCTGTGGTACAAACACTAACAAACTGAGCTAACAGCAGCTAACAAACAGAGCTAACATTAGCTAACAAACTGAGCTAACAGCAGCTAACAATATAAGCTAACATTAGCTAACAGTAGCTATCAAACTGAGCTAACATCAGCTATCAAACTGAGCTAACAGCTGCTAACAATATAAGCTAACATTAGCTAACAGTAGCTATCAAACTGAGCTAACAGCAGCTAACAGACTGAGCTAACAGCAGCTATCAAACTGAGCTAACAGCAGCTAACAGACTGAGCTAAGATTAGCTAACAAACTGAGCTAACATTAGCTAACATCAGCTAACAAACTGAGCTAACAGCAGCTAACAGACTGAGCTAACATTAGCTAACATCAGCTAACAAACTGAGCTAACATTAGCTAACAGCAGCTAAAAAACTGAGCTAACATGAGCTAACAGCAGCTAACAGCAGCTACAGCTGTCAGCAGTTTACTTCACTGTCCATCATAAACTCTGTAAATCACAGAGAGTTGAGGCGGAGCAGCCGGAGGACATCAGAGGGAAAACCAGAAAACATTTCCTCCATAAAATATGATCCAGTTTCACCAGAATCAGTGAAATAGTTGCTGCTGTGTGACTTACTTTTATGCTAAGCTAAGCTAATAGTTCAAATGTGAAACTGTTTTTTTTTTTAAGTTGCTCATATGTTCGTCATGTTTTGTGTATTTCTGATAAAAAATGTTGCTGTGATGGGATGTCATGAATAATCCACGTCTAATCTCCCGTTCCTAAATATTCTCTAATCTTTCCGATACACATACCTCCTCATTCTATATCACTGCATCCTAATCTATACTAACCTCCTCCCGTCCCCAAACAAACTGCCATTAACGCCCGGATGACGGCGTAAATCCTCCGATAATCTCAGCTCTGCGGCTTTGACACGCGACAGCTTGTCGAGAGCTCCGAAATATAAACGGCAACGTCGACGGTGAAGTTAAAGAACGACGTTTCTTTGATACGTGAGCAACCAGCAATGGTCTGAAGCTGTTGATCTACTGATGCTGTCGAGAGATTCAAGCAGGACTGAGAGGTTTTTATGTCTTTGGGTCACTAACTAATTAAAACTAATTAAAGTGAGGTAACTTTAATTGCTTAGCAGGTATCAAAAAACAGATGAAACAGACCAAGAAACAAAGGAAACACAGGAACTAAACAACGAGCAGGACGACTCGACACAGCTGAAATCAGAATCAATAAAACAGGAAACACAAAATAAAACGTCTCATTTATGTCAACAAATGTTGTTAACTCGTTATTTCAGGACATTTGAACTTTAATTTGAACTTGTCATTACGAGAAAAAAGAAGAAATAAAATGTTCGACAGCTCGGGACTTCCGTACTTTACCTTACTACAGTCTGAACATATATTCAGTCAGAGAGTGTGTTAAGCTGCCCGACAGTTTATGGATTTTAAACAGACCACACACACACACACACACACACACGCACACACACACACACACACACACACACACACACACACACACACACGGTGAGGATCAGCAGGGATAATCTTACAGGATGCCATCTGCAGCTTTTGAACAGACCGGAGTTTGTTTTCTGTCGCGTCACCAGGGGGCGCTGTGAGGTCACACACACACACACACACACACACTGAGTTAAGCACCAAAATATTTATTGCAGTTTGTTTGTTGGTTCGATCATTTCTGATCTACATTCAGGATCATAAACAAATGAGAAAACATCAACTCACATAAGTTAATATCACGTTAGCTGCTAAACTCATCTGGAAAACTACGAATAACACGGAAGGAAGGAAGGATAGAAGGAAGGAAGGAAGAACGAAATAAGGATGGAAGGAAAGAAGGAGGAGAGAAAGACTGAAAGGAAGGAAAGATGCAAGGAGGAACGAAATAAGGATGGAAGGAAAGAAGAAAAGAGGAAGAAAGAAGGAAGGGTCAAAAGACTGAAAGAAAGGAAGGAAAGAAGGAAGGAAGGAAGGAAGGAAGACAAGGGGAGGAGGATAGAAAGAAGCAAGGAAGTAAAGAAGGAAGTAGGAAGGGTAGAAAGACTGAAAGGAAGGAAGGAAGGATGGAAGAAGGAACGAAAGAAGAAAAGAAGGAATGAAGGAGGAGAGAAGGAAATAAGGATGGAAGGAAAGAAGGAAGGAGGAAGGAAGAAGGAAGGGTCAAAAGACTGAAAGAAAGGAAGGAAGGAAGGAAAGAAGGAAGGTTAGAAAGACTGAAAGGAAGGAAGGATGCAAGGAGGAACAAAATAAGGATGGAAAGAAAGAAGAAAAGAGGAAGAAAGAAGGAAGGGTCAAAAGACTGAAAGAAAGAAAGGAAAGAAGGAAGGAAGGAAGGAAGGAAGACAAGGGGAGGAGGATAGAAAGAAGCAAGGAAGTAAAGAAGGAAGTAGGAAGGGTAGAAAGACTGAAAGGAAGGAAGGAAGGACGGATGAAGGAACGAAAGAAGAAAAGAAGGAATGAAGGAGGAGAGAAGGAAATAAGGATGGAAGGAAAGAAGGAAGGGTAGAAAGACTGAAATGAAGGAAGGATGCAAGGAGGAATGAAAGAAGGAAGGAAGGAAAGAAGAAATGAGGAAGGAAGAAGGAAGGATCAAAAGACTGAAAGAAAGGAAGGAAGGAAGGAAGGAAGGAGGATAGAAAGATTGAAAGGAAGGAAAGAAGTTAACGTTAGCTCTGACTTCGGACTCTGTGTCATCGTTTGTTGACGATGGTGGACTCTATTTCTAAGATAACGTTAGCTCGTGTTGCTCACTGTCCGTTAGCAAGGGCTCAGCAGCTTCTATGGACACGATGGCAGAGGAGGAGAGAGGGAAGAGGACGCTGACGGAGGAAGCTAAGAAGACAGAGTCCATCTTTCTTGTCCCCTTCAGACGGAGGAAACGAAGTGACGTGAAGTGAAGGAGGCGGAAACGATCGAGACAGATTATCGGCTCTGTAGATCCGAGCTTTGCTGAGTCAGCACTTCAAGACCTGATCTACTACACACACACACACACACACACACACACACTGAGTTAAGCACCAAAATATTTATTGCAGTTTGTTTGTTGGTTCGATCATTTCTGATCTACATTCAGGATCATAAACAAATGAGAAAACATCAACTCACATAAGTTAATATCACGTTAGCTGCTAAACTCATCTGGAAAACTACAAATAACACGGAAGGAAGGAAGGAAGGAAGACACAAGGGGAGGAGGATAGAAAGAAGCAAGGAAGTAAAGAAGGAAGTAGGAAGGGTAGAAAGACTGAAAGGAAGGAAGGAAGGACGGAAGGAACGAAAGAAGAAAAGAAGGAAAGAAGGATGGAAGGAAAGAAGGAAGGAGGAAGGAAGAAGAAAGGGTCAAAAGACTGAAAGAAAGGAAGGAAGGAAGGAATGAAGGAAGGAAGGGTAGAAAGACTGAAAGGAAGGAAGGAAGGAAGGAAGGGTAGAAAGACTGAAAGGAAGGAAAGATGCAAGGAGGAATGAAAGAAGGAAGGAAGGAAAGAAGGAGGAGAGAAGGAAACAAGGATGGAAGGAAAGAAGGAAGGGTCAAAAGACTGAAAGAAAGGAAGGAAGGAAGACACAGGGGGAGGAGGATAGAAAGAAGCAAGGAAGTAAAGAAGGAAGTAGGAAGGTTAGAAAGACTGAAAGGAAGGAAGGATGGACGGATGAAGGAACGAAAGAAGAAAAGAAGGAATGAAGGAGGAGAGAAGGAAATAAGGATGGAAGGAAAGAAGGAAGGGTGGAAGAAGAAAAGAAGGGTGGAGACAAGTATGGAAGGAAAGAAGTTAACGTTAGCTCTGACTTCGGACTCTGTGTCATCGTTTGTTGACGATGGTGGACTCTATTTCTAAGATAACGTTAGCTCGTGTTGCTCACTGTCCGTTAGCAAAGGCTCAGCAGCTTCTATGGACACGATGGCAGAGGAGGAGAGAGGGAAGAGGACGCTGACGGAGGAAGCTAAGAAGACAGAGTCCATCTTTCTTGTCCCCTTCAGACGGAGGAAACGAAGTGACGTGAAGTGAAGGAGGCGGAAACGATCGAGACAGATTATCGGCTCTGTAGATCCGAGCTTTGCTGAGTCAGCACTTCAAGACCTGATCTACTACACACACACACACACACACACACACACACACACACACAGTGATAATCTGAACACTTTCTCTAACCTCTTTCTCGTACTGATAACTTTTCTCAGTGGATCATGAAGCTCAGCCCCTCCTGATCACTCCTGTTTAGTTTCATAGTTTTCTAGAAGTGAAAATCCAACCAGACGTCCAGAGTTTGGAGCAAACTAGAGGTCGGTCAGTGGTGCGACATCATGACGTTGTCCTCCTCTTCGGGGGCTTGTAACACCTGAGTCATGACGCGAACGTGAGAGATCTTCTTCACCGCCTTGTGAAACACCTGCTTCACGTCCTTCGAGTCGGCCGCCGCGACGCTGATCGAGATGCTGAGAAGACGAGAGAGGATGAAGGATGGAGGAGGGAAGCAGAGAGGACGAGAAGGAGGAAGGATTATTTGATACCACTCTCCTCTGTCTAAAGTTCAAAAATACACAATTATTGTATTGTTATCATGTTATATTAAGAGAGTATGGTCGTCAACAAGACGTTGGCAGGTACAGAGGTGCTAGGTGAATCGATAAAGTGTTTCTGGTCAAGAAATATTTATTTTATGGAAATTTGTGAGTTTTAATGTTACTCGAAGGTCAGCACTAGGCTAGCTGTTTCCCTCTGCTTCCAGTCTTTATGCTAAGCTAAGCTAATCACCTCCGGACTCTAGCTTAGCACTGAATGCACAGGGACCTCCCGAACACTTCGAAAAATGTCCCACTGAAACCAAAAACCCATTTGTTGGGCTACCTGTTTTTTGCCCCTAATATCTGTGAATTTGGACATGCAGACGTCAGGTGACCTTTATTGTCGTGGTAACAATAATAAACATGTGGTTTAGGTTGCAAAGTGGTCGCGTTTGGGGTCAAAATAAGTTACTTAGATAAGTTACAATTGAAAGTTACACCAGGCTGGTATTTCTAGAGCAATGGGCCTTTGGACCAATGGCATTTTTTTCTTTTGAATGTTTAGGTGACCTGGGTTTTTGGTCCAAAAAGATATTTTTGGGACCATTGGGGTTTCGGAATAATGGGCTGTAGAGATCAATGACAAGGCAGCAGATCTTCTTATCCGACACTAAAGCAAATTGTTTTGTTGTTTTGAAATTAATTTTCAAGATATGTCACAAAATCCGACAATGTTGTTCTGTAGTCACACCTCAAAACGTCCTCTGACGATAATCTAGTCTGATTTTCACAGATACACTTTTGAGGTTTTTGAATGATCGCAAAACTTGTAAAGCAGAAGAACTGAGTTTTGTCTGTCACCAACTAATCCAAATTGTATCCCCACATCTATCGCCTGAACTGCCTTTAGGTGTAAAACAGGAAAGTTAGATGAAGAAAGAACTTTTCCTCCTTTTATTTGGGTCATGTTGAAGATGCAATTAAAAGCAAACAAAGACACCTTAAGACAGTTCATGCTAACTAGTCCCCGAACTATGTTTTCCAAAGGACGAGTCACGTCGCCAACCAAGTAAGTAATTCGTCGGAGTCGTAGCTGTACTGAGACAAATTGTGATTCTGGGTTATATTATTAACAAAATTGACCTGAGTTGACTTAATGTTATACATTTTTTTATAATGCATAACATTACCTCAGTTTTTCTTCTTTGCAAGTTGTTCCTGTTGTTGTTTCTCGGCTTTCCGTTTCTTGTACTGGGCTATCTCGGCCATCTGCAGCCCGTGGGCCATTTGCCTGTTGGGACGAAGTGAACAGCGTGAACACAACACACAGTCTCTGGACCAATAATGAGTTCAGTAATGAGACAGCTTCATGATATGCTAAAGTAGCCAACTGCTGATTAACTGCTGCTAACCGAATCTGCCATCAGTTACACCACTTTGCAGACTTTGCAATAAAACCACCTCGATAGGCGACCCTAGACCGAGACTGGCCACCGCTGGTTTCAGAGGTTGTGTTCAGTCCGACTGTGTACAGGAAACATGCACATATGTGGAAGCATATCGTTTCATTAGGACTTTAAACAAGACTCTGATTGACACCAATCTCATGTGTTTAGTATGGAGCTAAAGCTTGAAGGCGATTAGCCTAGCTTAGCATAAAGACTGGAAGCAAGTGGAAACAGCTCTGTCCACAGTAAAGGGTCGAAAAAGTCGAGAGCACAGAATTAAAAAAAGGAAGAACAAACGAAGGAGGTGAAGGGACAGTTGTTCCTACCCGGACTTGACTTCTGGAGGAACAGGCAGAGGTTTGGTGAATCCATCCCTCCCTATGAGCCAGTAAGTTTCCTCGAATCCTTTCCCCTGATGAACAGACAGATGAACAACAAATGAACACATGCATTGATAGACCGTACATACAGAAATCTTGCCTGATAAAGTACCTTGACTTCGGATCTGCCTCTCAACTCAAGCTTGTAGCCGAGATTTAGGTCCCGCAGGACTTTGACTGTACTCTCATGGACGTGGATCCTGTAGGCTGCAAACAAAAAACAAAGCAATGGATGATAATTATAATTTGAAGGTGGTATAAACCCAATAAGAACAAAAAGTACTGGCGAAACCAACGGAAACCAAATCACAGTGCTGCTGATGTACTGTATGTCACTAAATCTGAATCGTGCCCACCAGAACTAATGTAATTTTATAATTGTGGGTCTGTCCCGGAGTCTCCTACCAACTGGACATGCCTGGCTGGCTTCTTTCGAAGAGAAGGAGTAACAGCTCTACTCCGAGCTTACTCTTGATGTCTGAGCTCCTCACCCTATCTCTAAGAACGCAGATAGATGTTGCCAACGCAGCAACAATCCGGCAAACAAAACATTCCTCTCTAGTTATTTTATCTAGAAACAGTTTTTGTAGGTCTGTAACTCACGCAGTCCGGTGGCCTCCATACGAGAAGCCGTGTTCACCGTGTCTCCAAACAGACAGTAGCGGGGCATGGTGAGGCCGACCACACCTGCTACACATGGACCTACAATGATCAAAACACACATTAGAGTTACTACTTGTTGTGTTTGCTGGTTTTCCCCTCTGATGTCCTGTCAAGTGCTCACCTGTGTGTAGACCTATACGTATCCTGACAGGAACGTCTGGCATGTGTCTCATTTTGAAGGTTCCCACGGCGCTCAGGATGTCGAGGGCCATGTTGGCTATCTCGGCAGCGTGGCGGTTCTCGTTCAGGACAGGGACTCCTGACGCCACCATGTAAGCATCGCCGATCGTCTCCACCTAGAGTAGAAACAACAATGTGATTTAATGTGATTTAACGCCTGCAGAACTGAATAAAAATGGAGATAAAAAATAGAGAGCACACCTTATAGACATCATGGTTTCCAATGATGGCATCGAAGACTGTGTAGAGGTTGTTGAGCAGGTCGACCACCTCGATGGGTTCGCTGTGAGCTGAGATGGTGGTGAAGCCGACGATGTCGCTGAAGTAAAGTGACACACTGTCAAAATACTCTGGTTCGACTGTACCGCCCACCTTCAAAGCCTCAGCCACAGACCTGAGGAGAGAAAACGAGTTAAGCATCTTTTAACCTGCACGTGTCGACGTGTAAGCTTCGTGTCTATGTGGACTCACGGAGGCAGCATCTGGGTCAGCAGCTTCTCCGTCTTCTGTTTTTCGATCTCCAGCTCCTCCGTTCGCTCCCTGATCAGCTCCTCCAGGTTTGAGGAATACTGCTCCAGCATCCTCAGCATGGAGTCGATGATGTTGGTCTTCTTCCCCTTGTTGATGTTCTTAAACTGAGAGGAGAAGAAGTAAAGCACAATGCACACAAATGAAGACTCTTCAGCTGTTCAGGTCCAGCCTGCCTACCTGGTCGAAGATCTCCTCAAAGGTTGGCCTCTTCTCGGGTTGTTCGTTCCAGCACTGTTTCATCAGCTGGATGCACTCCATCGGAGCGTAGTCTGGGCTGACCACCGGGCGACACAACGGAGGAGGCTTACGCACCCTCTCTATTATTTCTAAAACACAGAGAGACATCATTGTTTTTTAGCCATGCTGGCAGTTTAGCAGTTTGTTTGTGAAGTAGTTATCTTGCCTGCGGCAGACAGATCCAGCATGCAGAACGGAGGCCCTCTGATCACCACCTCCTGCATGATGATGGCGAAGCTGTACACGTCGCCCAATGGCGTCCCGTGAAGCGTCAGCTGGCCAGAAATCCTCAGGATCTCCGGAGCCGTCCAGAGCAACTCTAAAGAAAACAGAACTGCATTAGTTTACTACTGTAGTGGCAACTGCACCAGGAGAAGCCAGGTTCATGATCTGATCTGGTCACCGTCTGCTGGTGGTTCGACGTAGGGGAACTTCTGAGCCTCCAGAACTTCGGTGTAGCAGTAGTCTGTGAGCTTCAAGACAAAACGCCCGTCCACCACACAGTTACGGGACTTCAGACGGCCGTGGGACACTTCGCGGTTGTGGAGGTACCGCATACCCTGAAGCAGCAAACAGTACATTTACTCAAATATTTAAACTTCTGTGATGATTTGTAAATCTGAATCATTTCTGGGCAACTGTGACGACATTTCTCACAGTTTTCTGAATTTTTACAAATCAAACAGTCAGTAGCAATAGCAATTTCTACGCAATGCTGTTTTAAATGACATTTTAAAAAGATTATGCAGGACTCTTCCACCACTGACCTTAATCAAATCCAGTAGCAGAGACGACTTGAACATCCAGTCCAGTTTGACGTCCTCGTTCAGCAGCAGGTCCTCCAAACTTCCTCTGGAGCAGAACTCAGTCACGATGGCGAACACGCCACAGTCATGAAAGAAACCCAGGAAAGGATTGATATTCTCATGACGCATGTCCTTCATCTGCAGACAGAAAAAAAAAAACAGTTTGTTCTGACTTTCTTAACAGTTCATTATGATGCTAGATGAACAGACAATGTCACATACCAGTTCAAACACTTGGCTGACTTTAGGGTTGATGGTGCTGAACGTCCCATCAGGAAGTCTCTTCAGCCACGCCCAGTCACCCTGCAGGACAGAAAACACCAAACAGCATTTCCAATATTTGCCATATTCAAATGTTATTTGTACATATCTTTTATATTTATGTTTTGTCATCATACTCAGTGTCTCACCTCATAAATGACGACGTTGGAGTTCTCGTAGGTAGCTGGTGTTTGTGTGGAGATTGGCGACGTTACGCTTCGTTCGGACGCGGTCCTCACGCCGCTGACTCTGCTGTCATCCAGACTGAACTTCTGTAAGAAGTCATGATCGGGATGTGACACAAAAACTGAATTTAATACATTTAAATGTACAACTTCCTCTTGTGTAGTTTCACTTCTATAATGCATACGGAGCATGCAGGTGCTGACCTTGTTGCTAAGAGACGGGTTTATGAATGTGACGTCAGCCAGAGTCAGCAAAATCTTGTTTGGACCCTTAACCAGTCGAATCTGATTGACGCGGCGCCTAGGCAACGAGGGGGACAGAGACAAGGACGGGGACAGTAAGAATCAGTGATTATTATACAACACAAGTAATAGGATTGGACACAAAACTGGATTTTTTACAACTGTTACCAAAGTAACCAATCAGTTTCCTTCTTCGTTATTTGTTTATTATGAATTAGTTGTGCAATTCAACTCCACACCAACACGACTTGAGACTTCCCGTTGACTTTGTACCTGATGCAGTAAACCAACGCCGCTACGAAAACAGTGGTGGCCGTCGCTCCGAGGAACATGCTGATGGTTGAGAACAGATCCAGTCCTGCAACAAACAGATCCACCCCTGCAAAAAACAAAGAAGAGGAGGGAAAACAGGTCTGACATATGTGTGATAGAGTCCTAGAGTCCTTGGTCACCATTAAAAGTCTCAGCAATAAACTAAAACACCCACAGCATGAAGGTCCACCAAATATCATCATGTGTTCCTCACCTCCCCAGCAGAGGACTCCAGGAGTAAACCAACACGAGGAATCCGTCCTGGGTCTGTAGCCACGGGGGAAGTGGATGTCTCGACCCAGGAAAAACACCTTACCGGCCTCCATGTCGATCCTGACGTTAATCAATCCGATTGAGTTATTAATGCGACAATAACGCAACATTACATTCTTTGGTTACACCTCAGACATCAATTTTTTCCCATTTGTTTGCCTTAATATCTCTAATTGCTCCACTTGTGTTATAAGGAAATGCTTGATCTCTGTCTCTTCACGTACCTGTATGTTGGCTTCAGCTCCCATGAGAGTCCGTCTGTGTCCAGTATGAGGTAGTCCAGCAGAGCTTCTCCAGAGCCGTTGGTTTTGATGGGGTGGCTGAAGCCCTGCAACATAAATAACGATGTATACTGTTGGGTTCGGGTAATTGGTAATCCTTAGTCTGATTTGGTCTTGAACATTTTAGGAAATTAAACGAAAAATAATGAGTTTTAAAACATGTTCTTGTTGATAAGCACTGAAGTTTTGACCTCAGGTGACCTCAACAACTGTTGTTCAGACCGGACCTCAACACCTCAGTCATCACAACAACAAGAAGCCATAACTAACCAGGTGAAAACAACGGTCTGGTCAATGATCCTACCAAGGCTAAACACTCGAGGATGCTGCCAGTCAGTCAGAACTCAAGAAGCCTCTAGGATGAGAGGTGAAACATCTTAACAGATCTACAACCAAGTTCAGTTCCCCCAGTTTTGACTGTTCTCAGTTATGTACACAAATAAGTCTAATTTCACAGGCCTCTTAGTACCTGGAAGGCCAGGTTACGGGTGTGTTTTGCCAGATTTCCCCCAGACATCCACTCCCTAGATTGCTGAAGACGATGCACTGCATGAGCCATTAAGAGGATGGAGCTGTAGATGGTGCCAAAGAGAGGGGACACCTGTAGGACACATGGACAGATTTCAGGTCTAATTGCCTTGCTCAAGTACAAGTTATAATACCATGTCTCCTCTCAAAACTCGAAAAACACATCACCTGCTGTGGATTCAGCGTCCTCGCCACCTCTCTTCTCTCCATCGCATCTCTGTAGGCCTCATAGAACGACACCTCGGGTGAGTCGATGGTGACGGTCAGCACGGCGTCGTAGGCCCGAAGCAGCTTCTTGTTGCTCTTCAGAGCCGGGTAGGTCACGTTGCGGTAGGGCAAACTGTAGAGCAGGGTGTCATAGGGTATAAAGACCCGGGAGCCGTCAATCAACTGCATGTCGTAGGCGGTCTCTAAGAGCAGCTTCTGGACTTGACCACCAATCAGTGCTGAGTGCATGCAGAGGATCACAACTAGGAGGAGAGTGAAGTAAATATTTAAAAAAGGAAAAATGTTAAGCAAGGTTCTCTTCGGAAGAAGTAAACTGGAACTCACTGCGTAATTCTCTCATCTTGCGGACCTTGGACAGAGTTCGTCTGATGCCGTGAGGAGTGTTCTCCATAAAACTGACCAGTCTGACCGGTAGACCGTGGCTCCTCAAGGAATCAGCTACCTGGACAGGACAACAGCAAACTTAATAACAGCAACATTTTGAACAAGTTCTCCTCCTTTTTGTAGTTTCTTGGTCTTGCCGTCTCTCACCTTGGTAGCCGTCTCTACCCAGATATCGTCTGAGGAAGAGATGATGGCGATGTGGGCCCACCTGAAGTAGTTTACAATGCTTAGCAGCACCCAGGTGGGCCTGGGCATGGAGCGGGCGAAGGTTGGGTGGCTCCGAATATCGTCCAGCTCATAACCAACACAACCCCACGGAAACAACGCCTGGAAGAGAAGTACAGGAGAAAATTAACATATCACAGTAGGAATAGACATTGCAAATCTCTCAGAAACATCACCTACTTTGTTCCAGCCTTTGCTCAGCATTGAGGCAGCATCACAGTATGCTGGGTTGGCTGGTCCAATGTACCCTGAGGCCTTGGTGTGGAAACCAATGAACGACTCCAGTGCCCTGGATGTCTCACATGGCTCCTGGATAACAAATCAATCATCAATCAATCCTGATATCAAACTTCTTATCTCACTCTCCCAAAGAAAACCCAAAGTGGTGCTACCTCAGCTAACATACCTAACACGGCTCTTTAGATGGGCACCAATGTTAATGATCGTACCTGCAGCACAGCATAATCAAACGTTGCAGCTTTGGACAGCGAGGGGTCCTTGTTGATTCGGTTGATGGCAAGCTGTGCCGCCACACTGGGGAGAGCCTTTCCAAAGAGAGGGTCGCACCCCCACGGCCCCACCACCCCGACCCTAAACCAGGCTGCCTGTGCAGGGCAGGGTAGTAAACACAGAGAGGCCAGGAGAACCAGGAGGAACCTCAGGAGGCCATGGAGGGATGGGGCAGAAGTGCGGCATGGAGGTGGCAAACAGTTGACAGAAAGAGGAAAGGATGAAGGGTGGACGTCCGGAGCTTTGCATCGTGTCTGCTTCCATGTTTGAGGTAAGATGATGAAGGCACAGCGCTGTGATTGCATCTCGAGGCTCAGCACCTCCAGAGCTCAGAGGAACCTGGAGGAAGACGGTCTGAAGGTTTTGGATCCCTGGATTTGAGAAAAGATCAGATGCTATCAGAAACTGTTTAATTAATCATTAGTTTATAAGTTTAACAGTCTTGAAAGAGCAGTTTCGGTGACTTTAGGTTTGGGAACACTCCAAGGATCAATCGGCTACAACAGGATTATCTGGTGTGACCCTCTTATACATGTCCTAATACTCACGTCGGTGAGAAAATGAAAGCGACTCAGGCTTGGAAATGTAATTTATGTTGAAGATACTTGGTTTACTTGTTGGGTTTGTAAGTCTTAAAGACCTGTATGTCGTCAAAGTACGTCCACTAGAGGTGGTCGAGTTTAAATAAGACACAAAACAAGTTTCAAGGCAATTTCTTGGAGCAAATACATGCAGTCAAAGTACGTCAGCGCTTGTTTTCGCCTGTGACATGGTCAGATTGTTCGTGTTAGTATATGACAACATTATGTAAAGGATCCTCACAGAGATAGACCTTTTTTGCAATAAAGTTCAAAGCTACAGTACTTATACCTCAAACAACACGAGAGCTGTTAGTCTATCTGTGCCTCAGTTGGTTAGTTAGTTTGTGTTATTGTGTTACTGGTGTTTATAGATCTATACTAACATGCACACAGTCCATACATACATAAATACCCATCATGCATCTAATAAAGGAGTCTTACCATGCATTGACGAGATGTTGAGGTCTTCGTTCTGCACCAAATCGCCGCAGCAAAAGTTTGTTTCATCACTTCCTCTTTTCTTTAAATCCTGTAACTACCTCTGCACCATCAGGAACCGAGTGGAGGATACATGCAACAGGTAGCTCAGCTGGTTTACAGCTCGTACATATGTGTGTGTGTGTGTGAGAGACGACCTAGAACAAGTGTGTGACCTGTCCTGTCAGATTATATCAAATCCAATCAGGACCGCTGTGGCTGTAAGCTGCGCCAACTGAAGTGGAGTGGAAGTTATGATGATGATCAACTTTATGAAGTCATCAGCTCAGGTTTTATCTTCCACTTTTCCAGTCAGACGTGAAAAACGTCCCGTCTACCTTCATGTGCAGACCAGACGACGGAGGAATGCAGCACAAGCGGTGGACGTGGTCCAACACGCGGGTCTGAATCCACCATGTTTTATGTGCACACATGGTATTTAACAATGCCTGATATTTATTATAGGAAACTGATACACATGATCTCTTTTCAATGGCTTCATTCATGGTTCAGGGTGCTGCAGTGGAATAAATCATCAGGCATATCATATTATTACATTATTATTTAAGTATTCTGGAGGTGTTCTGGGCTCGTCCACATTGTGGGAGAACAAGGCAGACCCAGAACCCAATGGAAGGACCACACAGCCCATCTGGATGGAGGAAGCCAAGACAAAAAACCTGGAACTGACTTGTAGTCGTTGGGGATACTTGGTGAAATAAAAGGCTGACGCAGAGCTGGAATGTTTTCTATCTCAGACATTCGTCAGGGTGACCCTATCCTCACACATCTGAGTCCTTCAACACGGACCAATCTGTACAACCAAAGCATCACCTGTGACTTAGAAACAACATCTTCACTCCAGACCTTCATACACCGTCTTTACCCACGTCTCCAGCCGGCCTGTAGATGGTGCTGTGGTCACAGAAACAGCGAGAGAAGCCTTACATGCTGCTTTTACAGAAGTATAACACTTCATTTTCCTGGATGGACAGGTGACATCCTGGTAAACAGGCAGGGAGTTTGCAGTAATTAAAATCTCCCATTATACATGAGGCTTCAGGGGAAAGTGAGTCTGAGTTTAAAAACACTTCTGTCAGAGATAGAGGAGATAATGGGCACTTCAACCAGTTATCTATGACAGTGGTGTAAATACACCATAAACCATGTCGCATTACCTTTTCCTCCATGCTATACATTCTGCAGTTCCTTCTATAAACACACAGTACAGTCTGTCTGTAAAAGCCAGAGGGCAGCATGACCCAGAAACCAACAAACCAACCAGCCTCTCCAATCATATTAAACTCTTGCGTGTATGTGTTGGACTTGAATCCGGTCCCACTCCTTCAAAAAAAGGGGGTGATAAAAAGTAACAGGGCGTTTCACAATGTGGGAGAACTGTCTGCACATTTCTGCAGGGTGAACGTCACCGTTCGCAGCCTTCACATGGAGCAGATGAGCGAAGGTTGATTATGTCTGATTCAGCATTTTGCTCCCTCGCTTTCTGGACGGTTTACTCGTTTGACACATTTCAAACGACTTCTCTAAGTGTCCGAAATAAAAGTGAGCTTTGCACAAGATCAGTAAAAACAAAGGAATCAAACATTTTCTCTGAGCGTCTACAGGAGAACACATTTCTGCTGTGGAGAGAGATTTGGATAATAAAGTTGTAACTTGTGCACCACTTTATCATACTCTGTCTCTCTCGCTCTCCCTCCTTGAACCTGACTCTACCAACATGATGTCAAAACCAAGACAAATCAGTCCAGATGTGGATTCCTGACCTGCCAGATGAACCCTCTGACTCCATGAGTAGTACACGGCAGTACGCGTTTAAATACACGAAGCTTTTACACTTTAAAAGCATTAACATTGTTGATTTTAAAATGTTTTAGAGAGTGTGACGAAATGTTTGAGCAAACTCCAAGAGAAGTCTGGAGGTGTGAAACTCAAGTAGGCCGGATTTCTGTTGCATTGCGTACATACAATCACATTTATGTTAATAATGCATCTTAATCAAGTGTTATTTAATCAAATCATCATTTAATCTTGATTATATCTCTTTTTTTTTAAGATAGGATGCAACAACTCTGAGTTACAGACAAACAACCGAGGATAAAAACACAACATACGCCACAAAATCAGCATTAAATGTACAAATGCAACAAAAACAAACAAACATCAGGAGTCACCACACAGTTAACTTGGCAGGAAAGAAGTAACTACTTATAATAAACGTAGCTACACATACGTAGATTTATTTTAAGGGGTAATGAGCCCTGGATCATTGGCGTTGTAAATGTTTTCCACACTTTACTTATAAAACCTTTGCATCAACAGACTAGAAGCAACATTAACATCGAAATACATAGTAAGCATGTCTTATAAAGGTTTCTAACTTTCTGTATGTTTGACTTTGGGTTCACTGTGACTCTGCTGGAGCAGGTCTACAGCAGAGTTCAACCCCAGGTTACTGTACACATCCAAAGGGTCTCCTTATATCAAGGTGTTGACAGTCTCTGCCATAAGCTCAGCCCTTTGAATCGATCTTTTCTGAATGGACGCTCATCTTTATGAAACGGCCACTTAGCGGTCGCCGACAGGAGGGCCCCTCATTCTCAAGACTGACCGGCACCACACCGCAGAGGTGGAGGGGGGACAAAGCAGGTCTTCACATTCCATCAGGGGTGATGGCGGTCCTGTTGATCCACACTGACCTGTGATCAGGTGAATGGTGTCTCTGTCATTCGTACGTCTGTTCCCACACTATGTAGCTGCTGTTAGCTCAAGGCTGCCCGGACTGTGAGCTCCCTTAGTGTTAGTAATTGCACCACAGGCGTTTTAGATCAACGGGAAGAAGAAGAAGAGGTTTTCAGGCCCGAGGTGCAGGGAGTGTGGAGCAAGTGTCATGCCAGAACAGGAGCTGGACAAGCAGGCAATGTAACCGAGCTCAGCAGGCTCTATGGACATAATGGCAGAGGAGACGAGAGCGAAGAGGACATTGACAAAGAGGAAGAAGCCGCCGGACAAGAGTAAATCTGGGACTGACTTAGTTACACTGACCGTTTTAACAGGTGGTCTGCATTGAACTTTCAAACAGCTGGTACAACAAGCTCATTACTACATGTAGTATTTAATAGGAGTCAATTCCACATTGACTTGTGTTGAAATGTCCATTCACTGCCTTTCTTTTCTTTTCTTCGACCCAGCCTCAAGTCAGTCTTACAAAGTTTCCTTATCTGATGTGGTCTGTAATTTGACCGCGCATCAAAGGAGGGGCGATGAAAAGTTTTGTAAAATGCAGAAAAGCAGAGTGACGCGGACGAAAAGTAAGGACGCCACCCAAGAAACAAGCACACACACATTTTTAAAAACTTAAACCTGCTCGTGGAGAACACCTTAAAGCGTCCGTGAGGACAATTTAGTTGTCAGCTTTGTGGATCCAGAGTCTCGTCTTTCCTGCAGGATGTGTAATGTTGATAAATCAACAGGCGTGACTCATCCTCCTCCTCTTAATCGTGCAGAGACACAGAATAAAAAAAAGCGTGTCTCTGGAAAAGGCGAATTTATTAGCAGCAAAACACTTGAGAGTCGACATAACATTTGTGTCTCCTCCTCAAACACACGGGCACCTGGTTTCAGTCTTTTTTCTCCCTTCTGTTAATGACTGACTTTCTTTGGCTGACGGAGCCGTGTTGTTTTATCAGATAGTGTCCAGGAGGCAGCTCACGAAAGTGGCTGGTGAGTTGCCGTTTGTTTGTTATGGCAACTGGAGGATCTCTGAAACCTTCCTCTAATCTTACATCCTCTCGTAGAGCTGCACTCAAACATATTTTCTCTCTCCGGGAAACACGGGACATCATCGTCAGATCATAAACGTCATCCAAAATATTCTTTTGAACGTGATTTACAGAGTTTATGATGGACAGTGAAGTAAACTGCTGCCAACTGCAGCTGCTGTTAGCTCAGGTTAGCTCAGTTTGTTAGCTGCTGTTAGCTTATGTTAGCTCAGTTTGTTAGCTGTTGTTAGGTAATGTTAGCTCAGTTTGTTAGCTGCTGTTAGCTTATGTTAGCTCAGTTTGATAGCTGTTGTTAGCTCATGTTAGCTCAGTTTGATAGCTACTGTTAGCTGCTGTTAGCTCAGTTTGTTAGCTGTTGTTAGCTTATGTTAGCTCAGTTTGTTAGCTGCTGTTAGCTCATGTTAGCTCAGTTTGATAGCTGCTGTTAGCTCATGTTAGCTCAGTTTAATAGCTGCTGTTAGCTAATGTTAGCTCAGTTTGTTAGCTGCTGTTAGCTTATGTTAGCTCAGTTTGTTAGCTGCTATTAGCTAATGTTAGCTCAGTTTGATAGCTACTGTTAGCTTATGTTAGCTCAGTTTGTTAGCCGGGCTGCCTGGACTCTTGAGCTCGGAGCATGGGGGGAGTGTTTGGCGTTTGTACCACAGGAGTCTTGGACCACCGGCAAGAAGAAGAAGAAGAAGAAGAAGAAGAAGAGGAGGTTCACAGGCCTGGGAGGACAGAAAAGAGCCAGTGTCGTGCCAGAACCTGAGCTGGCCAGGCGGGTACACTTACTTGCACCTCTCAAGCTCAAAATAGTTTTTACTGAATCAGAAGAGCCATGCTAGTCATTACATTACATTATATATATCAGTCTTCTCAAAGTGTCACAAAGAAAGTTTTAGACTGTTCCTTTAATATTATGATAAAACTGTTGGCAGCTTGAACATTGAACATAAATACATTACATGAATATTTGAGTTATGGGAGCAAAAGTTTTTTAAAAACCTGGAGAATATGAAAATAGATTCAAGTAGTCCAACTCTTAATGACTCTACTATTTCACGTGGTTCATCAATTAATCAGCCTCAGAAAAATCCGAGTTGCTTATCTTGAATGCGTTCCAGCGAGAGATGATGACTCGATAAATCAATCCATTTTAGAAAATCATTAGCTTATCTTGAAAAAACTGGCTGCCAGCCGAGATGAAGGAGGAGGAGGAGGAGGAGGGAGGAAATATGAGGAGTGGAGAGAGCAAAACAAACTCTTCATAAAGACTCACGTCGACCCACAGCGGATCACTTATCAGGGTATGAAAAGAAGTTAGCAATGCTTTCCTTCAACCGTCATTGTGGGAAGATGCCCACGGGCACCGTCGGTTTAGTAAATCCTCGGTTTGAATGTCTTGTCTAGTCTCAGGAAATGCTCCATGAAGAGGGACAGGCGGTGGGAGAGGGGGAAATGGGTCGCCCACTGGGAGCTTTGGAGCCAAAAATAGAGACAGACCACTGATATTGTTCATGCATCGACTCTATACTTACAGCCAGAAATGAAAGGAAGGAGGCCAAAAGACATAAACAGAGATTGGAGTTCAAGACAGGGAGCAGCTAAAGTAAGGTCTGTGATTGACCTCTGTGAATGCTGGCATAGTTTGAGGAAGATTAGACTCTCCAGGTCGAATCCAATTTAAATTTCAAGTGGTTATATTTTGAGTAGGAGAGTCAAGGATACCGTCCAACAGCGCTGGCCATTTATTTAAATGACAAGAACCTCTTGCAAGCAGAGCTACTTCCACAGCTCGGTGGTGTAAGAGTGCTGCAAAACATCATGAAGCAGAGTGTGGAGGACATCCGATCCAAACTGTAACCAAGTAAACTCCTGCTGTAGAAGATAAAGCGATTCTGTGACCGTTGAAGGTCAGGGAAGTCAACATGGATGAGTATTTTTTTTACAGTGCTCAAAACATCTAAAATACTATGACAGTACAATCAAAAGCTCCAGAACAACCCGAGCTACCTTGCCTAAACCCAAAATAACCAAATCTTAACCATCGATTGATCAGAAAGCAGTCACATTATTTCTTTTGTAGCTGTCTTCCCAATTAAAGGTGACGGTACGTTACACATTTGGGTATTCATTGTCGGAAACTGTTTGGAAAAAGGTAGCAACACCTTCAAGCTCCTCCTCCACGGCGTCCAAGGGGGAATCCTAATCAGACGCCTGAACCACCTCCTTTTTCTACTCCGAGCGGAGTGACACTACTCGGAACGGAGGAAACACTTGAGCCACTTGAAACAAGTTCCAGAAAAGCCTTTGGTATCTTGATTTTCTCTACTTTCAACGAAGAAACCCTCCAGTTCTGATGTAACTGGTGCTGGCAGCAATGTACGCAAACCTCTTTAGCAGTCGCCATCCTTCTTTTTGAGCCCATCAATCATCCACTTAGCTATGAGAAGTTCCGTAAGCACTGTGTTCAGACACAAACGCATAGCTTGAAGCCTGGCGAGATGGATTCTTGCATGATTTTGTGATCAAGCTGCTCCGAAAGGTTCGACAACAGAGGCGTCAGATCATTTCAGGTCTTTCAGGTCCATGTCAAAGTTGACTACAAGACAACTGTAAGATCTGAAGTAAGCTGGAATGTTTTGGTGGTCTTGGTCTTGGTTAAACATCTTCTCCTCTTTGACAACATTGCTCCGCTGTTGCTGTCCAATATACCCCACGTCAAAAAGTCTCAGGTTCTTAGGTTTTACGAAGTCGAGTTATGAGTCGAGTCTGCAGTTCTGGGTGTGTCGCTGTGATGTTTCTTTGTAGGTCAAACATTAATGTTCTTGATTTTTATAATCAAAAAAGCAACGCTGGCCTTCCACAGCGGCATTAGCGATCACTCATAACAGTGTTATTGTGTTGGGGAGCCGAAGAGTTAACAAAAAGGTTTAGAATCGTGTCTTGTGCTGAAAGCTGACATGCTCATTTGTTTTATGTCTGGACAAACATGCTGATAATCCTCCTGTTTCTGTTTTTATCTCTCTGACTCCGTCTCCTTTCAACACCCAATATCTTCTCTCGTTCCTCCCACTCCGTTTCTGTCAACACTCTCAGTTCCTTTGACATCATTGTGATTCACGCTCTCTTCTTCTCGTGCTCATTTTTAGTCATTTCATATTTTGTTCATGTCTTCCTCTCATTCCTTCCTGTCTTTGGTTCTGTCTTGACTTCATCTCCAGCCGGGCGACCTTAACTTCCTGCCGCCTCCTCCAGACAACAGAACGATGCATTAACACACTCACACACAGCTGGTTTATGTCCGCCACGCTGCTGCTGCTGCTGATGTTGTTGATGAAGTGCTTTCCCATAGTGTTCACCAGAACAAGAGCAGCCTCATGTTTGTGTTTGGGGTGGTTTACTTTTGATAAGCCGAGCGTAGCAACTGTCAAGTTCTTAACTGGGTATAGAAGAAACGTCCGGGTAACTGCTACAATCATTACTCTTTGCTTTGTGGCTTTTTAAAGCATTACGTTTTAAGAGTTGTGAAACTTTACAAGGGCTTGGAAAAGCTTTTTTTATGCACGGCATCATCACCAACCTAAAGCGAAGAACGCACACGAGTTACATCATCGCTTCAAAATAGCAAAACATCCCCCAGAGCTTTGGCGGCGCTAGTATTGTGCGATGAGGCACTGTACGAGAGTTTTCATTGGTTCTCATAGTTAAAATAACATTGCGTTAAATGAAGGAAGCATTTTTGAGGTTTGTTCCCCCCTAAGGTGTGTAAATATGTTCAGCTGTACTCGAGTATTTGTTCTGATTACATTACTTCTGATCAAAAACTAGCGAGTCGACAACTTTACTAGATAATATCACTGACTAGTCCAACATCAGTCAGCCCAGGTTGGCGTCCGTCTTTCTCTTCTTAGCTTCCTCCGTCAGCGTCCTCTTCGCTCTCCTCTCCTCTGCCATTATGTCCATAGAAGCTGCTGAGCCCGCTTACATTGCCTGCTTGCCCAGCTCCTGTTCTGGCACGACACTGGCTCCACACTCCGGGCCTGTAAACCTCCTCTTCTTCAGTTTGCAGAAGTTCACTTCACCGTCCGTCAGGATCAGAGTTTTGTAACATGGTTCAAGTTAGGACTTAATCAGAACACTGACGGGAACAGATACTAATGAACACCTCATGTATTTATCGCTCGCTGCAGTTCAACGTCGATCAAGCAACGCGGTCGCCTGCCAACAGCTGCCACGGCCTGGAAAGACATTTGAATCACATATGGTGCTTCTCTTGTGAGATGGAAAGTCCAACATCTCACCTGGAAAGATGGATGACTTCCATACGCTACTGGTTTACTGATGTCTGTGTGTTTCCACGGACTGGAAATAGTGGAAAAATTTCTGCTCACATTTCTCTACAAGCAGAACAATGTGCTGACTCAAATTAAAACCGGAGAACATTACGTACTTCAACGGTAAATTGCAAACATGTGATCGAATCCCAGCAGCAGTGTCTCTCACAAATTATCATGCTCATGATTCATTCATTTCATTATAAAGGATTTTTCAGTGCTTCGTCAGAAAGGAAAAGTGAAGTTTGGATGTTACTTTTTGCTCACTCAGTGCAACAATAGGGTGGCTCATCTGTCTGTTAGATCAACGTGGGTTGCAGGGAAATTTCACATAATTACTGCAGATAAACTCCGGGACTCGACCGGTTCTCACTACCCAGGATGGAGGCTGTTTTCTGGGGTAAGGTTCGAGAGTCGGCAGCGAGGATTGATTCTATATAAATTCAAAAGATCTTTTCGCATTCAAGTCGCCAAATAAACGATCTACTACCACAGTGATGTTATAATGTTGCTTGAAATTTCATCACATAATCACCGTAGACAAACAGGACTTGAACTGACTCTCACTGCCCAGGTGGAGGCTGTTTTCTGGGGGAAAAGTTCGCCAAAGAGTCGGCAGAGAGGACCGACCGGGTTGCAGTCATTTAAATAGTTAAATAAAAAGTTTCTTTTTAAGTGTGGAATAAAGACTTAGTTTAAAAAGCTGCAAATGGCATATATTTGGTATCAAATTAAAGAGGAAGTTGTGTTTGTTTTTTTAAATGAAAAGAACTTGCAGTAGTCAATTTCTTTCTGTTTTTGGTGTCATTAACATTCAACACATACTGAAAAGTCTGCTACATCATTGTAACTGTTTTCGTTATCCTTTCTTTATTTTATTTTTTGGGATTGTCTTTAAAAAAAGGGTAACAGGATGTTCTATTCTTGAAGCAGTGTTGGACAAATTTGTTTTAATAGCTCAACCTCTTGACTCGTCTGTCAAGCTGGTGACTTTAACCCATAATGGTCTTGGAGCTTGTGATAAACGGTGTTTGTTAAAGGCTTTTACACTGGAATATGGGATAATATTAACATTTTCTTAATGTGCAATATTTCTGCCACGTGTCTTTTGATTTACTCATTGAGTTTTTGATGTTTCACCTGCATCCCATGTGTAGTTGCATGAATAAGCGTTCATTATGAGCTCTGACAGTCAAACACTCGTGCTGAAAAAGGTTTAAAGACCTAAAGCATGCGTGTCTAGAGCCTGTCTAGACAAATAGAGTGAACTGCTTGACATACTTCTGAGCAGGATTATGTTTCAGACCTGGGTATTTAGTAATAAAGTCAATGTTATTTTGATTTTTCCGACTTTTCGAACAGAACTAAGAAGATTGCATCGGCCTCTTTTTGTCCTTACCGAAAAAGGGAACACTTAGCGGAGGCTCAGTTTTCTAAATCCGGCCTCATAAATGTCACATTAACTCTTCATCTATCAAATAAACTCACATTTAAATGCATGTTAAAACAGATTGCTGGCTTCGAGGGAGAGAAAAAAAAAAGGGAGGATTTCTCAGAGTTATTCCTTCGAGAACGTTTGAACACTTGTTCACACAGGAAGCAGCGTGGTGTGGGATAAGAAGAGTTGGGGTCTTGGACATGAAGTAGCTGAAGATTATCCCTCACTCACAAACTCACACACACTTTATTTATTTTGGTCTCTGCATTTATCAAATGGCATCTCAGGATTTTTGACGGCAGCATTTTTCCAGAGTCTGATCGAGTCCTGCTGCTTTTAAAGGTCAGAGGGCAAAAGGTCCCGAGTTGGGGTCAGCAGACAATTTTTAAGTGTGTGTGTGTGTGTGTGTGTGTGTGTGTGTGTGTGTGTGTTTAAAAGGGTTAAAGTGGCAGTTCAGTGACCAAGAAAGAAATTCCAGATACTGAGGAATTTGTCTTCAATGAGAGGTCATGAGAACGGCAGAAAACTTCCCAACTTCCCTTTACAGATAATCTGTATTTTACAGCTGCATCATTAACAGTTTTCCCTGCAAACTGCCCGAGCTCAGCAGTGTGTAGAAAAAGCCTCTGAAGCGACATTAACTCCCATGAGGACTAAAAGCTTTATTCAAAAACAATAGAAGTGAATTGCTCTGCAGACTGCACGTCATTAAAGCTGCTCTAACACCTTTAGTTTGGACTGTTGGGGGGTAAAGTCGCATTTACAGCAAACTATGGCTTGTAAATGAGAGTTGGACAGAGTTTTGGCAGCCTGTCACTTTGGCAGATTTGACATTTTGGCGATGGATTTGGGGGTTTAAAGCAAATCTAAGTAAAGCCCCTGTAACTTTAGCAAAGTCTTAATGGACTCGAGTGTTGATACAACGTGAATAAACAGCTGAACGTGGCTGCCCAGGTCTTGGAGTACTAGTCGAGTTGAGACGACTAGTAGCACATACGTTAAACAAAAATTAAAGTGCTGAGAGTAAAGTCCTGATAAGATGTGATTCCAAAAAATGTTTTAAATGTTGTTGTACTTGTATGCCCAATTAGTTCAATGAGTCTTTTCTGTGATTTCTAAATGGATCTATGGGCTCCGTCAGACTCTGAGAGGGAGCATGAATGTTGACTCCTCCTGTCCATTGTCTATCCAGGAAAATAGTTCAAATCTAAAAATTAAAAATTGTATTTTAAATTCTACATTTTAATTATAGTAAAGTCAAATGTCAAAATGAAATGTTTGCATTTTATTGGCACCCATCGTATATCGGGTATCAGGAGTTTGTCCTCGCTTACTGTTGTCTTGGCTTCCCTTGTCAGCATCTCGTCTTCGTGTTTTCTGGGGTCATTTCCTGTTTTTGGTTCCCGACCACTTTCTTAACAAGACTGCAGACAGGACGGAGACTTGCAGCTTCATTTATTTGGTATCAGCAAAGTTTTTAAAAAAAGAAGGATTCCTTCCTACCTTGAACCAAATAAAAAAAAAGACACCAAAAGATCTCATTAAAACATATAAGAAACTGTAACAGAGGGTAAAACGTGTTAAATGACAGGACAAGACGTGAAATTGTCTCGTCAGTTTGACTTTTCAGCCTCAAGAAAACTGAGATGCGAGTTGTCGAAAGTTTCTGGCACAACACAAACTGTACTGGAGCCCGGGAAGAGGTCGTGTTGACCATGAGCTCCGTCCAAAAAAACAGAACTCAACTGTCAGGAAGCTCCGTTCAGGCTTTATCCATCCATCGCTTGACGAATGCTTGTGATCGTCCCATTAACGGCTTGAATTCCCAAACTTAGAAGTCTTATAAATCAAGGCCTCTTGCCATTATTCTTCAGCCTTCCATCAAAGAAGGACTATTTCCATGAAAGCTCTTATTTCTGACACATGTCTGTTGTTTTTGGTCCAATCCTGCCATCAGAGAGTTGTGGCCGACTTGACTTTAGAGGAGAGGACCTGCCTGAACCTCCTCTTCAGCTCCTGCATGTTGGGAGATTTGGGTCTGGCCAGGTGGAGGCCTCCTCTTCTTTTCTCCCCGTTCCCTCCTCCCAGAGCCCGGATCACCTGGAACACAAAGAACACAGAGACTCGCTGAAAATTAAATCTGCGATCAAGTCCTGAGGCAACAAATCTCAAAAATACCATTTTCTACATCATGTTGCTTTAACGAATGCTCGGATAAAACGGCTATAAGAAGGTCTGAAGATCTGCTGTTCTTCAGACCAGAAAAGGAAAAGTCCAAACACTCTCAAATGTTTTGAGCCAAAAACCCGTATTACTCCACCAGAAAAGCAAATATACACAACAGACCAAATGTGGGCTGAAATTTCTCTTTCTGGCCAAACGGACAACATGTTTTCTCATTTTTGGTGACTCTGCATCAGCCTGTAATCAGAGTTCCCACGGGACGTTTGGTGGATTCAAAGCACATAACATCCTGAGATCTTTCTCTCTTTAACAAAGCAATGAATGAAGAATAACAAAGTAGTCCCACCTCCTGACAGAGATGCAGGAAGGCGGCGTGGACTCCCTCGTGGTTCTCTCTGGCCGAGGCCTCAAAGTAAACCCCTCCTGTGAGCAGAGGCAGTTTACAGATCAGGGTCACTCTTATCTCGTAGATAACACTCAGCATTCCTCGTTCATTAGGCAGCATGCAGGATATAGTTTAGAAGAGGGAGGCCCAGATGTTTGTGTGTGTGCGAGTCTCCACACAGGTTATAATTGGAAAGTTTAAATCAACATCTGCCAGATGCATTTAACAAATTGTCTACTGTGGGAAAAAGTCTGCTTGAGTCTGGTTGATTTCCTGCACAGAAACGAAACATCTTGGAGCTTTTTGAATGTCGTGGACAGATAAATGATGTTTGAGAAACAAAATGAGCTAAAATATGTTATATACAGACGACTACGGAGGAGAAGGAGGCGTTTAGGCCTCGGTAAAACGACGGTGATGTCACGTGTTTCTGTGATCCAATCGAGATTTAGCATCATTTGAATCACACTCATGTTGACAGTTGGTGGGTCGTTTGGTCATGAAACCCGATCAGACCACACCCACACTGACGTAGTTTTAAACTCGAGAATAAATTACATCCAATGTTTGTTTTTAAAACTTGAACTATAAATATGTCATTTCCTAGAGATAATCAGGTTTTCAGGGTTTTTACTTTGGAGAAATCTCCAGTGACTGGATGGCATTTAAGTCATCGTCTCATGTGTGTCCGTATAATCACACTGAATAATGCATGCAGTTACATTCTCAGAAAGATGACCACAAATCATAAAGATCATATAACGGAGAAAGAAGTGGAGGAGGTGGAGGATGCCCGACCTAATGAAGCTGCTAGCGTCTCGCCCTCGTCTGCCGGCACTTGTCGGGCTCTGAGCAGGTCGCTCTTGTTGCCAACCTGCAGCAGATTACAGATTACAGGATAGATTAGATTACAAAGGATTAGGGTTAACGGTCTGCTCTAGACTTTGGCTACACACTGAAGCAACTTGACACTTGAAATGAAATAAACCGAACAGCACCAGTATAACAGGTATATTTCCAGAGGGGTGGATGCGCCTGACGTGCTGGTACAGCGGCTGGATGGTGCGGTAGCTGTTGTGGTCCGTGATGGAGAAGACCAGAACGTAACCGTCTGCCCAGTAGATTGACCTAGAAGAGCAGTTATTATACATTATTACAGGATAATGTTATAATGATGTGACTTGAGGCTGTGCAATAGATTAATTGTGTTTGTGTAAGATGTGCAATATATAAGAAATTTCCCTACTGGAACAAGATCGTATCATATCGTACGGTATAACATATATATCATGCTGCCCCCTATCATGCCATATCATATTGTATTATATCATATCATATCTGCTTTATTCAGATTTGAAAAAATAAGTCTGACCTGTTGATCTGCTCCTGGCAGTACAGGCCCTCGGCGTCATCCTGGAAAAAAATACACAGAAAGACACAAAATCCATGTTTAAGTGGCTGTAACTGTACTTTGAATTCAGGACTTTTTAATTAATGGAGTATTTATAAAGGAGGACTTCTTCCACCACTGTGATTTGCAAGCATCCACAGTCCAAAAAGCCCAAAGATAATCAACTTACAACAATATAAAACAGAACAAACAGATCGTCCTGACATCTGAGAGGCTGTAACTGACAAATGTTTGACACCGCGATAAATAACTTTCTTTCTGCACGGCCGTCTCAAGTGCTACAAACTCTTACTCGCTTCCTATTTTCAAGACAGAGTTGAAGCAGCAGCTACAGGCTGACGGAGAGACTCATTTGTTGAACTAGTTTAAAATAAGCCATGATTACTTTCAGTGGCAGAGCAGGAAGTGGGGTGATGTTCGGCGCATTCCCAGTGAGATCCCAGGGGATGAATGGATGTACAGATTGTCTGAGTTCACATTCCATACCAACGATAATGTTGGTTTAATGTTTTTCTAACCTCAACCGAGTCGTTTTAGTTGCCTAAATACTGGCTTTCACCCAAAATGTTCCCAATCATTTCAATGCATCATCCCGTGAAGTTCCAAGTAAGCGAGTGGGTGTTGATTTCTGCTGGAGAGGCACATTGCCAAGACAAATGTCTGTTTATTGACACACACCTGCTGGTTCAGAGTTTGAACTTGTGACATCCAGACCACCCTGGTGTCAGATCGGGAGCAATTAGACCAGACTTAGACTCACTTTATTCACATGATTACCAAATAAAACCTATGTTCTGTCTTGAAGATGAGTTGATCTGCTTTCAGTTGTCAAAACTGTCTCCAGGTGCAGCTTTTCAACGTTTTTCCAGAGGCTCTCTGCCTCCACACACCAATTATTTCTGTCTAATCTCTGGAAGCACCGGCACCATCCCGCCAAGAGGAACTTCCTCACCCTCCGTTATCTTCCCCGGCTTAGGAAATGAGCAGCTTTGAGGCCTGGTTTTGTAAACAGACAGCCAGCGTGGAGCGGTGTGAGCCGTTTGGCACGTTGCACTCATTAAACTCATCATGAGCGAGAAGATTGTCCTAAGGTCACTTCCTCTCTCTTCAAATACATTCCTGAAATTACTTTGAGATTAAAAAAAAAAGTTTTTATAACGTCCTCGTCTCCTCGTCCAGTTTAGCAAATACAAATGCGAATATCTAAAATCCAAAACCAATGTTTGGCTCATAAAAGACGGTCAAGCGGTCCCTAAAAATGGAATGATAGCACTCTTAAATGGGGAAAAACAACGCTTGACTTTTGTGCCACGGCGCCACGCACAAGCAAGTGCGAATAAGGAAAGACAGCTGTGGTGGCAGATGTCGGAGGCGGATATAAAACAAACACTGATGGTGCTGGACAGACATAGTGACTACTCGCAGAGCTAATATTTTAGCCAGCTGGGAACAGGCCAACAACAAACATTTGGTTTCACCCAATCACTAAGTGTTCTTCAACTGAATGCCACATGGGATTTCCGTTCAAGATAGCAGCTACGTACAGTTTGTGATGGTGGTGATGAGTGTGCCGAGATGTCGCCAAACCATTGTAAAGTGTGGCTATACAACATGCCAGGAAAAACTTGAGTAACATGATAAACCACCTCAAACATGGACAGCTGCGCCGTGTTCGCAAAGCCAATGCTTCTCAGATGAACGACTGTATTGGAATCACAAATTTTTTAAATGATACCCAACCCCACCAATCTTTTCTAACTGATCTTGCAAAGCCAAGAGAGTTGAGTGGTTAGATATTTCAAATTCCTGACTGTCACAATGTTAGAATGATGTCTTTCTACCATCTGTTTTATTCCAGGATTACGAAGCATTAAAGTAGAACGAGCAAAGAAACTTTCCTGATTTCTTATCCAGGCTTGGTCCACAACAGGGCTACTGAAGGAAGTTAACACTACGAACCGTCATCTATCAAGCTCTTCTACCTCTGTGATCACTTCCTACAACACACACCGAGTACAAAATGATCTTTGAGCCGTGCGGCGCATAAACAATACGGCAAAGAACACTCAGCACCAAACCTGCTGCCAGTAGTTTTATTTAGGATTCCCGTGAGACTTTCAACACTCGTCGTGCTACATAAAACGATCAGCCATAACTTTACGACCACTGAGAGGTGACTAACACTGGTTATCTCAATATCATGGCACCTGTCAGTGGGTGGGCTGTATTCGGCAGCAGGTGAAAAATGTGTCCACAAAGTTGATGTTAGAAGCTGGAAAAATGGGCAAACTGTGACAGTTGAACAACTGGGCCAGAACATCTTCAAAACTGAAGCTATTGTTGGGTGTTACTAGTCTGCAGTGGTCAGTACTAGGGTTGCAAAGGGGTGGAAAGTGTCCGGTTAAAATCTCCATGGGAAGTTAAGCTGGGGAACTTTGGACATATTCCAAACTTTAAACTCCATGGGAATTATGGAAATTTATGGGAATTCATTGGAAACTGTGGTTAATTTAAACAAACCTGCATCATACCCAAACATAAATGTAAACATTCTGTTTTGTGTGGATTCAATAGGAAAATCAGTGAACTTGTGACATGGTCATGGGCAACTAAGGCTGGCCCGTGGGGTCCGATCCAACAGATTGCTGAAAAAGTCAGACCCCACCTCGTTACATACGAGACTTGAAGGATCTTCTGCAAATGTCCTGGTGCTAGATACCATAGCACACCTTCAGAGGTCTAGGTCTGTCTAGGTCGGGGTCCTACACAATATTAGGTGGAAGTATTCCATGTCAGCTGTCTATATCATTTGATTTAAGAATATTATAGACAACAATGGATGCAACTGGCGAGTAAAGTGATCAATGCCTCCATGAGTTACCTGGAGAGCGACACAGGGAGTATCCTGGATCTGAAGTGATACTTCCTCCCCATCCAGCGTGACCTTTCGGGAGTAGAGCGCTCCTGTGGAGAACGAAAGAGGCAGATCGATGGATGAATGAATGAATGGATGGATGAATGGATCAGTGGTGGGTTTTTCTCTTTGCATTGACTGAGTAAATGTGTTTCGTTCTTCTTACAGACAAACTGATGGAAACTCACCAGTGTTGGCTTCATAATCCCCGATGAACCTCTTGGTTAGAAACCTGACGATCAGCGCTGGAAAGAGGAAAAGAGAAGTCAGGATACGACCTATATAACACTTTAACATGAGCGGATGGAATTCTTCTTTTACTGTGACACTGTTTGACTGATGGAGGCGTTCATAGCAGAGAGATGAGATAAACAAACAGGCCCAAAGTCTGAACTAAGAAAATGATTCACCAATACTCAGAATCTCATGTTGCAACGCTTCATGCGTCATCTTATGTCGGTCAATGTTTGTCTCATCCACCCCTTGTTTATTTGGATTCCAGACAAGCTTTCTTGTTGACTTTTGTGAGGCCACATTGATGCAATTTATCTCATAAAATCCTTCATTTGCATCATTAAAGTCAGATCTAACACATTAAAGAGTCGCTCCAGTATTTCAGTGCTGCATTTTCAGAAGGTTTTAAGAAAAATCATAGCAGCAAAGGCTGAGATGTCCTGGGTTTTAGTTCCCACCATGGCCGTGACTCCAAAAAGGCCTGGATCCTACATTTCCCATAACGCAACTTGATTATATCTTTAATTAAACCCTCACTCCAAACTCGTTTTGACACATTTGATGACCGTACGTAATGCTTTACAGCACTTCATCAACTACTTGACTGATTTTGGTGTTTTGGACCACCGGGAAGAAGAAGAAGAAGAAGAAGAAGAAGAAGAAGAAGAAGAAGAAGTTTACTGGGGTGAGCCAAGTCCGCGTCGTGCAAGAACAGGAGCTCGGCAATGTAACCAGGCTCAGCAGCCTCTATGGAGGCTTATTACGGACTGTATACGTCACTTACCACCAGTCAAACAAATAGAAAGTAACTTATTACATTTGCTCAAAGTGTAGTACTTGCAATTTGTCACTTTGTACTTCTAGTCCACTACATTTATCTAACAGGTATAGTTACTTATTTCTATTACACAACAAAAAAAACACAACTAATACAGCAATGTATCAGTGAGAACGAGCAATAATATGATAAATACTACTCTAACACTTTAAATTAAAGTAAAGTAAATTATCTTATTAAACAAACAAATAAAATATAGAAATATAAAATATTTAATCATGTGCACAGGATAATGGGGGGAAATGTCGCCCCCTGCCGTCCGTTCATTACAAACATCTCCACTCCTTTCCTTCGATATTCTCACCTCTGTTAGACAAAAATTATTAAATTTAATATATATATTTAAAATAACAGCTTGAATGATTAAAGATTAATCAGTTTATATTAAGATTTTTTTACATTTTCTACCTGCAGGACTTCACACACTTCTCCCATCCAGCTGATTTATTAATTTGTGTGTAAATTAAATTAAAATTAAATTATCTATAACTCCTCCACACACACACACACACACACACACACACACTCTAACACACCGGTTTTCCCGACGTTGCTCGCCCCCAGCACCACAATCTTCACCGTCTTGTTGGGCACGCAGTCCAGCAGGGGATACTCCGGTATCGGCACCAGCAGAAAGTTGCCCGACCCGCTGCTGCTGCTGTTCATGGTTGCCGGTGCAGGGTCGCCAGTCAGCCGCATTTAGCTCCCCCCTCTCTGCCCACCTCAGACTAACCAAACAGAGACCCTCAGCTCCGACCCGTGCGTAAAAATCACTCCATACGTTCCCAAAAAAAAAAATATCTCCTGTTTGCTCTGCGTCCTTTAAATTCCCAGAAATATTCCCAAAGTATTCCAGCAACTCCTCCGTGGAGCTTCCAGCGGTGGGAGTTGCTCCTTTGACGCGCAAACAGCGCACGGGTTGGAGCGTGAACTGCGCAAAGAAGTGCCCCAGAAACCAGAAGAAGTGCCCCGAGTCCAGATGCGTCTGACTGCGGGCAGAGAGCAGAGGGAGGGCGGGAGGGAGGCAGGCCGAGGACCGGCCCCTCTGATACTCCCGAGAGACACATGAAGTGTGGAATGTAACTAAGTACTTTTACTCAAGTACTGCACATTTTAAAAAGTGAAGGAGTTACTGACATCTAGTGGTGAACTCTAGTGGAGAAACTACGAGTAAAAAAAATCTGCAGTTCCTCTAACGTCCACTTGAGGCTGGCTCCAGAAGTGAGTCAGTCTCCATAAGTCCCCATGTCCAAATGTCTAACTTCACAGCAGAAATAAACATGTTTACAGCCTGGTACAAAAAACAGTTTTGGTCTCTGTAGCTAATTTCCCCGTTCATGACAACTGTACTGAGGGTGAATTTATACAACTCACCTGTTCACATTATATTAAGGCTTAAAGTTATGATAGATTAGGAGCGTGGACTGACAGCTCAGTTTGTTAGCTGCTGTTAGCTCAGTTTGTTAGCTGCTGTTAGCTCAGTCTGTTAGCTGCTGTTAGCTCAGTTTGTTAGCTGTTGTTAGCTGATGCTAGCTTAGTTTGTTAACTGCTGTTTGTTTTTGTTAGCTCATGTTAGCTCAGTTTGTTAGCTCATGTTAGCTCAGTTTGTTAGCTGCTGTTAGCTCAGTTTGTTAGCTTAGTTTGTTAGCTGCTGTTAGCTCAGTTTGGCTCAGTTTGTTAGCTGCTGTTAGCTCAGTTTGTTAGCTTCTGTTAGCTCAGTTTGTTAGCTTCTGTTAGCTCAGTTTGTTAGCTTCTGTTAGCTCATGTTAACTTAGTTTGTTAGCTGCTGTTAGCTCAGTTTGTTAGCTTCTGTTAGCTCAGTTTGTTAGCTTCTGTTAGCTCATGTTAGCTTAGTTTGTTAGCTCATGTTAGCTCAGTTTGTTAGCTGCTGTTAGCTTAGTTTGTTAGCTGCTGTTAGCTCCTGTTAGCTCAGTTTGTTAGCTGCTGTTAGCTCATGTTAGCTCAGTTTGTTAGCTGCTGTTAGCTCATGTTAGCTCAGTTTGTTAGCTGCTGTTAGCTTAGTTTGTTGACCTTGTTGATGTTTGTTATCAAAGTTGTCACTCGCTAGTTTTTGATCAGAAGTAATGTAATCAGAACAAATACTCGAGTACAGCTGAACATATTTGTTTCATTTCATGAATCACTTTTTTTAAATCTATTTTTTTTTTTAACTTTGTATCAAGTCTCTCAGAGTGAGCGCCTCAAAGCACCGCCCGCCGATTGCATCCCCCGTGCCTTGAATCAAACGAACCTCTGAGTTGTGGCGACACTCCCTCAGCTTCAAGTCAGCTGGAGGGAAACCGGAAGCTGCGTGTTACACCTTCAAAATAAGATACCACAAATAAATGACTACATAAAAAAAACTGGATTAACTAGAATAATTTTGTCTTTGTTTCTTGAGCTTTTTAATCACTTCTTATAGCCTTCCTCAGAACATAAACATGCTCTAGTGTTTATAAAAATGAGTTGGCTGAATGACGCCTGGTTGCTCAAACAAAAATGTAACGACGCCCACCTGTTTTTTTTTTTGTTTGTTTTTTTGGCCATAGAGTGATAGTTAGTTAAAAAGTTACAAAACGTAAATAAATCTAATTATTATTTATATTGAGTCTTATTTTGAAACCCACAGCCGGAAGCCCCCCGTGTTTTCCAGGGTGTCTTCACTCTCCAGGCAGCGGCTGAAGGCTGAAGGCTCTGCCGGAACTCTGCAGCCTCACTCGGCTCGGATCTTTTCTAACACCGCGGGGTTCGGTCCAACATGGCGGCTTACGGATGGAAATACTGATGACAGTCCGAAAGATCGCCTCGATTTGTACGATGGTAAGAAGCTCCGGGGCAGCGGGGCGGGCTGCGGGGCGCTGCCGGGCGCTGCGCCTCTGTGTCCGGCGTCTGGAGCTAACGAGGGACGGCGGGGACGCTAAGCTAAGCTAACTAGCCTGTTTGATAACACACACACACACACACACACACACACACACACACACACAGAAAGTTGTGCCCGCCAACCGCAGCTCCACGGCTACATGGGTGTTGTAGTTTTGTTTATTTTTTGTAGTTCATCAGCCAGCTTGTAGTTTGTTTATGCGAGAAGGGCAGCTAGCGCTTTTAGCCCGGCTATCCCGGCTGCTGCTGTTGGGACACAAAGTTGTTTTTGTTTTTCAGCCTTCCAGATGTTGATGAGCCTTTTTTTTAATCACAGCTGGTTGAGATAGCTCAACATCTGGATGTAAACACCCTCAGCCCAGCTGACACTGCTGCCTCTAAATCTGTAACTGGGGGGGGGGAATCCAGCATTTCCTGTCATGGGATCCACCCTGAATGTTTCCTGTGGACCCGTGTTCAGGTTACGCTTCTCAAAATGTGGCAGCACACTCATCTGTACCCTAAAGATAGCCTTAAGATACCCTGAAGATAGCCCGAAGATACCCTGAAGATAGCTCAAAGATGCCTTAAAGATGCCCTGAAGATGCCTTAAAGATGCCCTAAAGATACCCTAAACATAGCCTGAAGATGCCCCGAAGATGCCCCAAAGATAGCCCGAAGATACCCTGAAGATACCTTAAAGATAGCCCGAAGATGCCCTAAAGATACCCTAAAGATGCCCTAAAGATACTCTGAAGATGCCCTAAAGATGCCCCGAAGATGCCCTAAAGATGCCCTAAAGATACTCTGAAGATGCCCTAAAGATACTCTGAAGATGCCCTAAAGATACTCTGAAGATACCCCGAAGATGCCCTAAAGATGCCCCGAAGATGCCCTAAAGATGCCCTAAAGATACTCTGAAGATGCCCTAAAGATACTCTGAAGATACCCCGAAGATGCCCTAAAGATGCCCCGAAGATGCCCTGAAGATGCCCTAAAGATACTCTGAAGATGCCCTAAAGATACTCTGAAGATACCCCGAAGATGCCCTAAAGATGCCCCGAAGATGCCCTAAAGATGCCCTAAAGATACTCTGAAGATGCCCTAAAGATACTCTGAAGATACCCCGAAGATGCCCTAAAGATGCCCTAAAGATACTCTGAAGATGCCCTAAAGATGCCCCAAAGATACCTTAAAGATGCCCCGAAGATACCCTAAAGATACCCCGAAGATGTCCTAAAGATGCCCTGAAGATACCTTAAAGATACCGCGTAGATACCCCAAAGATCCCCTGAAGATCCCCTGAAGATGCCCTAAAGATACCCCGAAGATGCCCTAAAGATACCCCAGTTCAGCTCAGTTGACACGGTCACTCTTTAAACCAAAACCCTGGTGGAAGACTCTTGTTTTGGTGTGTAGGTAGTCTAAAAGGCTAATCAAGTGGCTCTGACCTTCTTATTGACCCCTTGTATAGAGGTTCTGAGAGGTCAGAGGTCACGGTCAACCCCCCGGAGATGCTTTGCTCAGAGACACATCAGCCCGCAGATGCTTGTTAATGTAGCAACACACTAATTTTTACCCCTGAATATAATATACCCACAATTTTCTCTGTTTTTCTTCTACCATAGGCTCCCGGTGTTTTGGTTTAACGAGTGACCGCGTTAACTGGTGACAGGAAGACACTTAGCTGTCCTCGTGAATGCCTTCTTTGGGTAGTTTTAAAACTCTGATTTCAACGTAACTACGACAACCACAGTTTGGCTTACGGGCACAAGTTGACACGGTCACTCGTTATACCAAAACACCGGTGAAAGCCCCCCCCCCCCTCTAAAATGGCTTTTTTATTGACCCCTGTACAGAAGTGTTGGGACAACCCCGGAGATGCCTTGCTCAAAGACACATCAGCTGGAGGAAGCTTGTTGATATTTAGCTCTGAAGACATCCAGCCTGCCAAGCAGATGTAAACACCTCAGCTCAGCTGACACTGCTGCCTCTAAATCTGTAACTGATGGGGAGAAATCCAGCATTTCCTGTCATGGGATCCACCCTGAATGTTTCCTGTGGACTCGTGTTCAGGCTACGCTTCTCAAAACGCAGCAACACATCCACTTATACGCCAGTTTTCTCTCTTTCCTCTTAGATTTAGCTCCTATTTACCGGTGTTTTGGTTTAACGAGTGACCATGTCAACTGGTGCCCGTTAGCCAAACTGTGGTTGTGGTTAACAAGGACAGCTACGGGTCTTCCTGTCACCAGTTGGTTGGTGATGTTGGGTCAGGAAATAAATTTGTATTCCTCTGATTGACGACTGTATCGAGCCCGACGCTCGCTCACTCTCATTCACAAGTTTCCCAACCACTGCTCGCTCTCACTCTGGGAAACAAACCAAATCAAACATCTCTCGTCGGAGCGTGACGGCTCCGTGTTTGTTTATGTGTTTGTTTGTTTTGTGGCGTCGGGTGAAGTGGAGGCGGACAGGCAGGCGGGGCGGGGGGGAGCTTAAAGACAGAAGATTAACTCGTGACTTTAACTTGTTATCCCGTCTCTACCTGCTGCACCTTTCAGAGCTGGCAGACGGTCAGGCAGTGCGTGTTAAGCTCTGTCTTAACCACCGTAGCACACACCAGACCGTGTCCGTGATGTAGCAGCTTTTCAAGTCTACCATCCCAACTGACGTCTGTTTTCCAGCTCTTCATTTCACAGCGTCAGCTTCTGAAACTCAAATATTTTTGATGTTTTGATGAGTTGATTTTCTGGCTGGATAACGAAAGTTTCCTGAAAGTTTCTTTGACTTTTCACAGCAGTAAGTGAATAAAAGCTCCGTGTTTTCATTGGACACCAGCCGATGCTCAGCTCGCTGTTGATGTTTCTAAACTTGGTTCCCGGCCGAGTCACGGGAGGAAAATTGGGGATTTTTTTGAGCAACAAAATCAGGAAGTGGCTTTTAATAACACGGCGTCCGCATGTCAAAACAGAGTGATATATCTGGCCTTTCCAATAACACGTCAGCCAGTCATGACCTGATATCTGACGGCTTCTAAACACTTTGCATTATTTCAAAACCCTGACGTGAAAAGGCCGTTTAAAGCAGAGGTAATGTGATGTTTTTACACAGAGAAAATTCAGTTATTACACGCGTGTCGTCTCGTTTATTATCACACGAAGTTGCCTTTTGAATTATTGGAGAAAGCCAGAATGTAGAAATGCAGGAATCACAGCTGGAGGACAAAGGAGTGATCATTTTACCGCTGTTTGGGAAGTGATGACACGTGTGGAATAACGTTAAAAACATCCAGAATAAATGTTTTTCCCTCTACTTCTTCTTCTGTTTCCAGGGCGCCAATGCCTCTGCCTTGGAAAAGGAGATTGGACCGGAACAGTTTCCCGTTAACGAACACTACTTCGGATTGGTCAACGTAAGTGTCAGTCGAGTGACGCTTTACCGACAGAAACATCACCATCCTCACGCTCTGTCTCTTCTTTTCTTTCACAGTTCGGCAACACTTGCTACTGTAACTCGGTGCTGCAGGCTCTGTACTTCTGTCGACCGTTCAGGGAGAAGGTGTTGGCGTACAAGGTGAGTGACGAGAGAAAACTACTCCGACTGCGTTCAAGAGCTCGACTGCAGAGTTTGTGAATGGGCGACTGATGAACGCAGAATTAGCTGCACTTGAAAATATGTTTGAAGCAGCAGAGATGTTGAATTTCCAGCCTTCTCCTCGGACTCCGGAGAAGAGACTTCAGCTGTTAGCTCTCACTGACTTCAGTATAAACGCCACATTGCCGCCATAGATTAAATAAAACGTGGCCTCACCTTTACTTCACCGCTCTGCACTCCAGCGAGCATGAACCTTTCGGTTTGTTTCAGGTGCAGCCGCGTCGTAAAGAGTCGCTCCTCACCTGTCTGGCCGACCTGTTCAACAGCATCGCCACGCAGAAGAAGAAAGTCGGAGTCATCCCGCCCAAGAAGTTCATCTCACGGCTGAGAAAGGAAAATGGTGAGTTTGTAAAGAGGGCGAGACAAATCTTAAAAAAGGTACACAGGGGTGGAAAGGTTAAGGTAAATTTCCAGTAACATTCTATGGGAGGTTAAGGGGAATGTATGGGAATTAACTGTAAACAAACTGTATCATTATTCAAGTGAACTTACTTAAAATCTGGTTGTTTTAGCAAAAACTATGCGAAAATATATTTTCCTCAACTATATTTAAGTTCCCTGTTAAAGGGTCAACCTTCAATTTTGCAAATTCCCATGGAAAGTTTCCAACTTTCCAGAATTTTTGCAACCCTAGTGGCATCAGATTGCAATCAATCCAACTGCCTCTCGTTCTAAGTGTGTAGGAGAAGCTACGGTGGCCTTCATGTGCCAAAAAAGGTCGTCGGCACTATTAACTATTCATTATATCACTGAGTCATGCCGGCGTGTGCAGCTGTTGCCTCGGACACAAACAGAACCACACAACGTCGTGTGTGTGTGTGTGTGTGTGTGTGTGTGTGTGTGTGTGTGTGTGTGTGTGTTTTCCTCTCAGGAAAACATCCATCTGACAGCAGGCGTCCAAATCTGAAGTGTTCTTTTCATTAGTTGTTTGTTAAGACTTTCCTTTCACAGCGGAGGTGACGGAGAATGCCGAGAACAAAAACGGCAAGGCAGGGGAGGAGTTAATCTCACAGCTGAGGAAATAAAATCGTCAGCCAGATCCTGCAGCAGGAAGCAGAAGAAGAAGCAGCGTTGATTTTAATTGGCTCCGTTTCTCCTCGCCAACACATGCTGATGTTTGTTTCCTGTTCTCTCCTTCTGATTTTCGTACTTCCTCAGAGCTGTTCGACAACTACATGCAGCAGGACGCCCACGAATTCCTCAACTACCTCCTCAACACCATCGCGGACCTGCTCCAGGAGGAGAAGAGCCAGGAGCGACAGCAGAATGGAAAACTGGTGCAGAATGGTGGCGGTGGCGGCGGAGGAGGAGGAGGAGGGGGAGGTGGCGGTGGTGGAGGAAGTACAGGAGGAGGAAGTGAGGGAGGAGGAGGAGAAGGAGAAGGAGGAAAGGAAACACAACAGACTTGGGTCCATGAGATCTTCCAGGGAACACTGACCAATGAGACGCGCTGCCTCAACTGTGAAGCTGTAAGTGGTTAATAATAATAATGATGATGATGATTATTTCTGGAGTCGTGACATTTGAACATGGGGACTTATGGAGACTGACTCAGGTGGACGTTAGAGGGACCTAATTGAAAGCCTTGAGGGCGACGTACAAGATAAAATATGATATCATCTGCAAAGAGTTTTATAACATTCACCGATTAAATAACACCAGAAACTTCAGAATTGTTGCAATTTATGACACAAGTGGTCTCACAGCTAACGAGTTAAATATACCACAATCCTTCTGAAGCTCGTTTATGTCCGATTTAGCACATTTAAGCCTCGTTTCTGAAGTTTTTAGGAAAAGAAAATTGAAGCACCAACGTATTTGTCGGGCGAGAAGAGGAGCTGCAGTTTTTGCCGCTTGGAGTAAACACGAGCAGGATTTGGACCTTTTTACACTCGATATATACGAGAATCCATGTGACCTTGAGTGCTTGCTTTGCAGGTGAGCAGTAAAGATGAAGACTTTCTGGACCTGTCGGTGGACGTGGAGCAGAACACCTCCATCACGCACTGTCTCAGGTAACACGGAGCTCCAACCAATTGTCTTTAAAACTCCCAAGTTTGTTGATTTTTGTTTAGTAAGTGTATTTTTTGTCTGTGTTTGTTCTTAACAGGGGCTTCAGCAACACAGAGACGTTATGTAGTGAATACAAATATTACTGTGAGCAGTGTCGCAGCAAACAGGAAGCCCAGAAAAGGTGGGTGACGACTTCTTTCTTTCTTTGTTTTCATCTTTTGAGGTTGTTTGGATTGAATATCTTTAAAGTTTCAGCTGTTGGTTGGACGAAACACGACATTTGAAGACAGATCAGAATATTTCCAGTTCCATCCATCCATTTCCTTCCACTTACCCCGATCTGGTGTTCTAGGTCCTCTTAGGGGGAGGCGTTCCTAGGCCAGATAGGCCATATAATCCCTCCAGCGAGGCCTCCGCCATGGTCTTCTACCACCTCCAAAGAAAGACGCCCACAGGGCATCCTAATCAGATGCCCAAACTACCTCAGCTGGAGGGAGCAGCGGCCTTGTAGGGCTGAGCTCTGACACCAGATGAAAGAGGAAACTCATTTCGGCCACTTGTACCTGAGATCTTACTCCTTGAGAGACTACACACAGCTAATGACCATGGGGGTTTGAACGTAGATGGACTGGAAGATTGGGAACTTCTGATTCACAACAGTCCGGTACATCGTCTGCAGTACTGCCGACGCTGCAGCAATCAGTCCCTGGTTAACAAGACCTTGAGATACTCAAACTTCTTCCCCTGGAGGAGCAATTCACTCCGAACCTGAAGGGAACAACCACCACTTTCTTTTTTCAAATTTACATGGAGGTAGAGCAGGTCGTCCATTAATCAGAAGATTGGTGGTTCGATCCCCGGCTCCTCTGTGTCCTTGGGGCATGATACTAAACCACAAATTCAACGTGTGAATGGTTAGCCCCCCAAAAACGATGAGCAGTTGACACCTTGCATGGCAGCCGATGCCACAAGTCTAAGTTTGTTACATCATATATAAACAATTAGAACATTCTCTATAGTGTTTAACTCGGGAACAACAAATGTAGTCTGAAACCCTCCCCTGAAATAATAACTGTCGGAGGAATGAAAACCCTCAAAACGATTTGAGGCTTTGAAGCAGAGGCTCACAGTGCTGAGAACTTGTGTCAAGGATTATAAGAAGTCCTGAATCAGGCAACATGACGCTAATAACTGTATAAAAGACGAAGGGGAATCCTGCTCCGAGGCTGAAGACTGTGATTGTAAGTTACGATGCCGGAGTGAACTGATGTGGTGTCCGGATGTGCGAATATTTGTTATTTCTAGGACTGGGCGAGCATAAGTAAAAAAAAAAAAAAAAAGGTGAGCCGGACCTTTCAAAACTTCTGTAAGTCTTCATCATTTGGATAATGATGTTGGATAAGAGGTCTGGATCTACAGTTCTGACCTTGACGTTGACTTCTAACGGCTTTAACCGCATGAAACCACATCTGACGTTACTATAGCAACCAGTCAGGCCCCTTCTTCCTGTCACACTTTCACAAGTTCATCACGAGTATTTTGAGCTGGTGTCTGTTATTAACCATCGCACGACCGTCTAACAAGCTGCTAACGAGTGGACATGTATTGTAAGCACCTGCTAAGTGCACCAAGTAACATCCATTAGCCTGAAAGGGCCGAGCAGAATGCTGCGAGAGTCCCGGCCAGAGGTTCGTCCAAATTAGGAGGAGTGTGTTCCCAGCTGGGGGGGGTTTGGAACAGTAATGGCATCAGCATGGAAAGCTTTTATCCCTCTCAGTTTGTCTCTCTGTCTTTGTCTCTTCATCAGGATGAGGGTGAAGAAGCTACCGATGATCCTCGCCCTCCACCTGAAGCGCTTTAAGTACATGGACCAGCTGCACCGCTACACCAAACTGTCCTATCGCGTCGTCTTCCCCCTGGAGCTCCGCCTCTTCAACACGTCTGGGGACGCCACCAACCCCGACCGCATGTACGACCTGGTGGCCGTCGTTGTACACTGTGGCAGGTACAGTCTTCTTTTTACCTGGAAATAATAATGACAAAGAGAACACAACAAAAACTCTACAGCGTCACAGAAGAAGGTTACCAGGTGTCCCGTGAACGCAGCGTGCTGACGTTTGATGTTGAGTTCAGGTGAATCAGGGATCAGGAACATCATCTGAGGCTGATGTATAAGTGAATATATTAAAGTTATTAGTAACTGGATCGTCTTCAACTAACAGAGGAGTTTGATGTAATCGTGATTTTCTCAGGCGGTTAAACATGATACGTGAACAACATTTTCAGACTTCCACTTTGGAGATCACCCAAAACCTCCTCGAACAAAAGATTAAACTCCTTCCTTTTCAAAACAGTTATTTCACGTTGGCGTCACCTCAACAACAACATCCAAGTTCAACTCGGGGAATAAGGAGCGAAGGCATTAACCGCCATTAGCCGTGAGTGTAATGTTATCTTCACGAACGTGTCTCACTTTTGTTTTCCAGTGGTCCAAACCGCGGACACTACATCACCATCGTCAAGAGCCACGGCTTCTGGCTGCTGTTCGACGACGACATTGTAGAGGTGAGAAAAAATCTTTTTGTTGTGTTTCCTCTTCTTTCTTTTATTTTGATAACCACGCTCGTAAAATCTTTAAAGTGCTTAACGGTACTAAACGGACTCAACGTTGGACGTTCTCAGAGCTGTAGGAAACTGATTGTAAGTTTAACTTTATCAATATTTAGGTTTTATTATTCTGTGATGCAAAAGAATCTTTAAAGAACAGTGGATTAGTTTGACAGTTTGGACAGTGAAAGAAAAACATACAAACGTATCTTTAAATTTACATTCGTTACTATTTATAGATATATATAGTGAATTAAATCAATGGAACCAATGGAAAGATGTTTAACGTGAAATATCGTCCAATAAAAACTCGACTGTCTTCGTTCTGCCACTTTTGGCGCATCACCTCGCCCTGACCACAGAGGAATGTCGACCAGACATTCTTCCAGACTCTGTAGATCCTGGCGCTCCGAATGTTGTGTCTGGATTTTCTTACATCGAAGCCGACCAGACGCTTCAAACTTCACTAAACAACGAGGAGTTAAAATAAGGCTGAGCGATCAGGACGTGATGAGAGGAACGAAAAAGGTGGACGAAGATACTCACGAAGAAGAAATGTGAGAAAAAAACATCAGAGGCAGGATTATCCTGTTCCCATCACTTCTCATCTACCCATTATTCATCCCCGTTATGCAATTTCAAGCTGAACATCAGTTCAATCAGGAAGATCTGGACGGCACGTTGTGTTCTGGAAAATTGAAAATATGACGGACTTCTTCCACGTCCACCTCCAGCCCTCATCCGTCTTCTTTGAACTTTGCGAGCAGGTGATGCTTTCAGATCTTCCCGTGAAGATCGCCTCTGCTATCAAACCGTCTGCTCTCCTCTACGACGTGGTGACAGGAGAAAACATCCCCATCCACGCTGCTCCAACCCTGCAGCATATTTAAAGTATAAGAAATCAGAAGATTAGCTCTGCTGGTGCATGGCGTCAGCCAAAAGCATGATGTAGCTCTTTAGTCGTTGGCAGTCGACCACATAAGAACACGGCCAAGAGCCTCGGTATGCTGCTGTGTTTCAGCCGGAGCCAAGTAACCTTTCAGCTTGTTATTTTTCTTCCTTCACGCCAAAAAAAAGAACGTTACGTTACAGCAATCAAGCTATCAGCGGTTAACTGACCACGCAGCGTTGATGGTTAAAGCGTTCCAGGGTTTGTGAAGCATAATCTGTATTAGAGACAAATGTACAAAGTTTTTAAGGTTGTATAATAGTTGTCTTTTTCCTCTTTAGGTATTATATACAACACAAGCTGTATTAAAAGTCTGTAGACAGATATGTAGAAGTCTCTCATTTGTTACTAATTACAAGAACTTCTTTGAAAGATCATATCAGTTAAACCCAAACTTGACCCTAACCCATCCAAACGTCGTTTGTGAAATACCACCCGAACATCGTCTCTGCCTCCATATTATTTGTACCAAATTAGATACAGGATTCGTCCTAGAAAGTTGAAGTCATGTCTAGATGGTTACCCCTAGATTTGTGCACTTGTCTTGCTACTTTAAAGATTTTTGGACAATGGCAGATATACTGGGAGACGCTTAAAAATATTCTGTGACGCACATTGACAAACATATGCAGTCAGCAAAACTAGATTTGTTGTTTTGAAGAGCGACAAATTGTAGCAAAAGTAGTAATTTGACTGCAGGAGAGGAAAATGTGGTCGATGAATATTTCTTATTTTGTTCATTATTTTCAGTTATTGTTCAGTTTGGTCAGATTTAAGAAAAGATCGTGGTTTGCCTTAAAATAACGATTTAACGTTGACTTTTAGTTTCTCTAGAGTCACGACTGGAAAATGATTCAGCAACTTGACTTCAAAATGAACTTACAATAAAATCTTTCAGTTGCATTAATGAAAACTGTAATAAACCAAAGTGAATTTCTTCACTTACATTCTGTAATTAGAAATTAGTGACGTACAACGATCAATCTTATCTTTCGAACATTGATTTTGTTTATATACCAAGAAACTTGACTAGATTTCACATTTTGGTAACACCTATGAATGTGTTGGCAAGATACAGACTCTTCTTGATTATAAAACTCATTTTATATCACAGTGAAATTCAATATGTGGACTGCGTTCACTGTGATGGGTTCCACAACCCAGCAGGTTCTAATAGTGTTTTTAATGATAATCAATGGAAGCCAGTGCCTGTCTAGGACGACAGAAAATGGTTTTTCCAAATGATTTTTTGTAGCATTTCTATGTGACGCTTTGCTTTCTGCATGTTAAACTCATCAAATATTTGGTGCAACAATCCATTTCTGATCTAAATATGGCTCCAGTTGAGTCACGATTCTGATCTGGCCCATTTAAAACATCCAGTGTTCTTTTGTTCTGGGGAACTTTTGCCCAATTAAAACGGTTTATTTTAGTTGAAATCTGCCCGGCACTGGGAGAAGTCACCCTGCTGTTTGAATACAGACTGATGTTTAAAACGGATCCCATCACCAGTTTATGTTTCCACTATGATGGGAAGGAGGCCCGCTTGAACATCTGGTCCAGTGGAGAGAGAAAACGGCTGAGCTTGCAGAGCAGAAACACAAACTTATCATTTTTTATGCCTCGTGGAGATTTACTCTCCCCGCCCGAGTCTCTGCTTCGTAGGCTGACTTTCTTTCTCTTTCACCACCAATCCAAAAGTATATTTCATCAACACTTTGTTTCCATTCGCTCCCTCTTTGGACAAAACCGCTCGGCCAAATAAGAAACAGTTGTACGGTTGCTTGTCTCGAGATATTCGGCGCTAACTCGTCGACATGCTCGATTTTAAATGGAGATGTGGTAGTGAATGAAAATAAAAAGCTCCCTGTGAAACAGTTACGCAACAAAGTTCAACAGCAGAGCCGTGAACTGGAGAAAGATTTTATGCACCTCCTTGAAATCATGTCTTCAGGCTGTCTTTATATAAAAGGTAAAATATGACTGAAGAAGCATATTATCCTTCGCCTATGGTCAGACTCTTATAAGCCACTAAAAAGATGTTTGTCATCATCATGTATGTAGGATAGATCGGAGGAGGAGAGCTTTGGATACATTTTAAGTTTTGATTCAACAGCCTTGACAGCTTACCGAGGTGGACGTAAAGAGGAGTGTCGAGGCTCGAAAGCGCCTGCAGGTCGTTCATTAAACGGTTCACTGATTCACTGAGTAAACATAGGTTTTAATTCCTTATGCTAAATGTGTCTTAGGTTTGTTTTATGAGCTAGTTTCTGAGAAAAAACGCTCCAAACGTGTATTCATTAGCCTTGACCGCCCATAACTTCATTGCCAGTTCACAGATTTCCTTCTTGGACCACTTTTGACCGGGAACACCAAGCTCAAATCAATCTATCCTGCTTCTAACATCAACTTTGATGTGGACAAAATCCTTTTTGCTGGGTAATATATCCCACCCGTTGACAGGTGGCGTGATAACAAGATAATCAGTGTGATTCAGGGTCATGACGTTATGGCCGATTGGTGTATTTCGTGCTTGTGAAGGAAAAAACCCTGTAAAGAAATTTGCTTTCTTTAGCGAAGCTCCTGGTTTCAGCACCGTACATTACACACAAACTCTTGGAAAGAAAGTAAATTAATGTTTAATCATGTGAAGCTCCATATTCAACCATCTTTTCATTGATTTCTTGTAGAAAATCGACGCGCAGGCGATCGAGGAGTTCTACGGTCTGACGTCGGACATTTCCAAGAACTCTGAGTCGGGATACATCCTGTTCTACCAGTCCAGAGACTGAACCAGCCAGCGGTAAATCCCCAACAGACTGTCTACTCAACAGAGGGGGGAGGCGCTTATGGCTGCCACCGGCTCCGCCCAGTACGCTCACATAAGTATCCAGGCTTTATTTCCTGTTATAGGCGGAGCTTTGCACTGGAGCGCCACTCGGATCGGGTTGAGACGTGTTCAGGTCGCATGGCAGCCTCCTGGATTACGACCGTTCAAATCCTCTGAAGCCCGCACTGCAAAAAAAAACAAAAAAACAAAAAAAGCACCTTAAAGAAACAAGATGGCTGATTCTGTAACACTCGCTTTGCACTGGGGCATCAGCTGGGAAGACTTGAGTAACGCCAATCCAAGAGGCTGACATCGCCGCGCGCACGTCGGTCCATTTCGGAAGGTGAACGTTTCGGGATTGTTGAGATGATGCAGAGTAACCAATCAACTGCTTCGGATGAGACACTTTAGCAACTTTCTGATTGCAATCCTCATCACGGTAACCATCACAGTCTTCTTTAGCGTTTTTTTATTTTTGGTGTGCATATTATACCGTGCTAAATTAGCTTTACGCTAACACACAAGTACCGCGCGCTCACCCCGGGAAGAGTCGTCAAGAAAATCATTCTGGAGAAACGCCCCGCAAACATTTAGGGACGCACTTGGAGCGCAACGCGGTTGCTAGTTTGCGGTGTTTGTATTATGAAGTGGTGCTAACGTCATATAGTGTTAAAGGCGAAACGAGAGGCTCATTATTTTCATTTGTAACACAGAAAGATAAAAAACAAAAATCGAGGTTTGATTTTTACCAAAAACATAATTTGAGGTTTCTCGATTGTTTCGTTTCTCAGCAACAATTGGTAAAATCCAAAAATGATGAGCCTTACGGGAGCAAACTAACTAACTAACTAAGCGCTGAGTGAAAGTTTTAAAGTTGCCGGTGTGTCGTGCCATTACGGGTCATTTTCAGTGCCACGGAGGAAAAAAAAAACTCAACAAGGGAAGACACTGAACGAAGAGCGGTTGGGCGTTTTTTTCGTCGTCCAACAGCACAAGCTAACTTTTGTTTTGTTACGTCGGCTTTTTCATGGCAAGCAAAGGTTTGTGACTTTTTATTTTTAAGAACGCCAGAATATGCACATTTGTATCATTTCCAAAGGGACGAGTAGCTTTTCTTTACTTTGAAGTCCAAGTCTGACATCCAAACCGCCACCGTCCTTATTAAACCGCGCTGCAGCTGGTTATTATGAAGTCCACCTCATAATGTCAATCCAAGCCACCAATCACACGCTGGTAAAACGTTTTGGGCTTCAGTGTTTCTCCTGCAGCTGCAGCTCTGGCAGGCAGACATAACTTTTACATAACATGTTTTTCACTCCTTGAATTTGAACCCTCAGTTATGCCGAGCGATGTTAACGGTCCACTGTCAACGTGGTATATTTAATACCGTGAGACAGCTCAAATCCATTTAAAGAAATCAATAATTAATAATGAAAATAATCATTAGTGTCAGCCGTATCATAACGAGTAAATATGACAACAAATCCTCCTGTATCAATAATTTAAAGGTCCGGTGTGTAATATTTAAGGAGATCGATTGGTAGAAATAATCATAACTGTTTTTATTTGTGTATATTAACCTGAAAATAGGATTTATTATGTTTTTATTACCTTAGAATGAGACTTTTATTGGCTCTCGATGGGAGTTTCGCAGCCACTGTAGTTTATCAATCATGCTCGGAACAGGAGGGTGAGGCAAGCAGTATTCAGTTGGTCGCAATCTGCAACTTCACCACTAGATGCCACTAAATCCAACACACTGCACCTTTAATGATAACACTTGAGATGTGACTCCAATACGGCTGCAACTAACAATTGTTTTTTCAACTTATTTAGTCGATAAAATAATTTAAAAAATCTGAATTTGTCAGTTTACAGATTGACAGTTTTGTCCACAGCTAAACTAAACATCTCATCCTCACATTTAAGAAGCCGGAGCCAGTAAATATTTATGTAGAATAAGTAATTATCCTACATAATTGGCTTTAGTCTCTGATTATGACGCCTTCGCTGATGCCATTTTTTAAAAACACTCGTTCTCACTGACTTAAACGACCTCCATTTCATTTAACGCACAAACAAACCAAACGTTTGGTTTTTTTAACATTTCTTTTACACTGCCATGCTCGTGAGGCTCCACCCGACTAAGCTGCCCCACATTAACAAGCAAGCTCACCCCCCACCTCCCGTCACTCTTTGTAACAGTGCTGCAGCAGATGGAAAGTGAATGGAAACATGCTCTCTGCAGCCTTTAAAGGTGTTTATATTCGACAGTAGCAGAGTGGCCCGGGCAGAGGGTCGAGTATTAACCGAATGTTAATGTAAGTAACAGAAAAACAAGTTGTCTCAATAATCTGAAGTTGCTCTCTCTCCTGCTAAGACAAGAAAAGCACTTTTTTTAACGACGTGTATTTGTAACAAACATGCTTTTATTCTGAAGGAGACATCGCAGTGTTTGCTCAGTGTTTTCACGTTACATTACCATTGGCCACCACAACACCTTGCAATCACATGTTGCAAAAGTTGAGTTAGAGGCTACGTAATGTTTGAAAGACCGCCAGCAAACTCAGCCAAACTATTTTAGTTTTTTTATTTTTATTTAGCAGTTAAAACCTCTTTATTACAACCACAGAAATGTGTCCTCGAACGCCTCGCTCGGCTGTTCAACTTTTCAAAAACGCTGCAAATAACCGAAGGAAAGGGAGAGCGACTTCAGACGGCGTGGTCCCCCCAACACTTCCCTTCATTCACTGGGTTGAGACTTGAAGTCAACACTATTTCCTTTTCCTTGTCTGTGCTGCTCTTAAACTCGACTATAACCTACACGAGCGGAAGAATTGTTGAATTTGTTTCGCGGTCGATCCACTTTTGTTTCACATCGTTTTCTTTTGAAAAGTCAGAAAAGGTTTGTTTTATGGTTGCAAAATGACTTGAAATGCAGATTATATCCAGACACCAAGGGAAACTGTGGACTCCTTTTTTTGTTTCTATATACTCATTATATAAATTAACAAGCACAAAAACGCATTACGTGGTCCACAGATTCAGTTTGGAGCTGGTTATGATTCTGCCTTTAATAAAAATGCAGTTTCACAGTTTTATTTGTTTTTTTAGATTGTAAATGTCTCATATCATCAACAAGAAACAAAGTGTTGGAAACATGTTTAAACAAGGCTCTTCTTTTTTTATTTAAATACTATTAATATTATGAATGTTTATCTTTTTCTTAGATGTTTCACTTGTTTTTGATATATTTCACTAATTTTACTCGTCTACCATTCTTGTGTAGGCAGTTTTGGATAATTGAAGATTATTTTGGGAGTATGTGACGAGAGATGTTGATGTGTACATAAATACAGATTGTTATTATTGGAATATAAATATTTGCTTGCTTGAAATAATCAGCAAACCTAGATCAAAAAATGTTAGCGGACGTTATATCTCTAAATACTTTTACTCTGGTAATGAATCATTACGCCTGGTGCTTAAAAAGTAACAAGCCCAAAACTTATCTGGTGTCCCAGGCAGCCTAAACCAAACAGCCCAAAGCAAATGAGCTCATATTATGTAATCTGACTGATCTTTAATAAACAGAAAACTGATTTCATGAAGTTTACTTTGAAGAAGTTCTCCGGACAAGAAACTGCTGTGCAGAAAGTGACTGACCAAAAACTGTTGTATCACTGTGTCAAAGGAAAAATCCACTTTAAAATACGTGAACATAAAAAAAAGAAAATCAACTGTTTTTTTGTTTTTTTTTGTTCTGTTTTATGGTTTTGTTGTGAAAAACTTCTAGAATAACCGGCTCCACAGAAACATTTCAGATTAAAATGGTATAATTCAGTATCACGTTTCCAGATGTGTCTTCTATAAAGTTAAGATCGCTCACTGGAACCAAACCATAGATCGTAGAAATCATGGATGTAGTATCCATGACGTGACATAACATGGGGACTTATGGAGACTAATGAAATGCCCCGATATGTCCGATTGAACACATTTAAACCTCGTTTGGGGGTTTTAGGGAATCGAGTCGAAGCACCAACTCATTTGTCGGGTGGATTTTTCCTTTAACATCATTTGTCGTCCTGTCCTCTGAAAGGTCCACATCATTCCCTCTGTTCAGACTCACCAAGAATGTAAATGTTTTGAAGTCGAACAGTGACTGAATGTGTCATTAACACTCTGATGTACGTTGAACAGTGACAGCAGCCTCATGGACACAAACAAACCATAGGACTCACAATGTAGTAAACTAAAGAAACGCACGCCTTCAGAAAATATTCAAACTCCTTGATTTGCAGTTTTTTTTCTGCATAGATTTACGTAAAATACATTTGCAGGTGCAAAAACAGAAAAATCAAGGTGGTTGAGTCTTTTCTGCAAGGTCTGCTCTTATTTTGGTAACCAGTCTCAGACAGACAGAAGTGGGTTTTTTTGTGGCAGACATTTAATTGGCCATGAAACTGCACAGTCTGGTCTGAGGACAAAGAGTTGAATCGTCGTTGTGTGGAGGCTGCTGTCTGAAGTTCATTCTGAATACATGTAGATGAAGTGAAGGTTGGGAAGTGACGGCTGCTTCTGATGGTGTCCAAACTGTTTGAAATAAAACACAAACTGGTTTGAAGATGGAATAATCTACACTGCCTCCTGTGTTTTATGAACTTTGCTACCGCTGACTGTGACCAGGTGAATGGTGCCTCTGTCATTCGTATGTCTGTTCTCACACTATGTAACTTTGTTGAAGCCCAGACTTTGTGTTTCCCTCCACTTCTATAAGTAAACCAGTGCCCTTAATCACAGTGCAACGTGGGAAAGAAATGAAAAAGGTGACAGCCCAGAAAACACATTTTTACCTGCGATTGTTGTTTCCCAACTTTGAAGTTTGCAGAAGTTTGTTTGTTGATCATTTCTGCCAAAAGTAGTACAACATTATGAATGCACTATACATACAGCAATATATGGATAATTACGTACAAGCCAATTTAACCTGCTTCTTTTGTAAAGCCCACAGAGGTGAATTTTCTAAAATTTTCTTAGGTTCTTTAAAGTGAAATGATGTAAGAAGAAATAAAAGTCACTAATAATTTAACTCAGTGGCTATAATGAGACCACAAAGTCAACCAATGAGACGTTGCCATGTTTTGTCAGAGCTCTGGCAAACTGTCCTGCAATATTTATTATTCTTGTTGATGATTAAACTCTCAACAAGGTTGGGCTATCTACTCCAGGTGATGTACCTGAACAATCCTAGAACAAAACTTCAAAATTCAGCTTGGAGCCCGATCAGAGTTTGACAAAGGTTCTTGAGGCAATGACGGCAAAAATGGCTGAAAAATAGAAAAAGATTTTACCACAAATATCTCTTCAGCTCAAAGGAAGTCACTGATTGACCAACTTCTAGAACTGTTGACCCCATTAGTCACTTAGACTCAGCAAGTTTCTCTTTAGCAGACATAGATTGGTACTTACCAATGTCGAATGGTTCTGACGTGGTTTACAATCCATTTCATGTTGTCAAACTTAAAGAAACTCAAAGAAAGAGAAGCTCCAACTGATTTTGATCAGGTCGTCTTGCAGCCCACTTTCTTCTGACTTTTTGACCAAACTCCCCCTCAGAACATTTTGTTGTTTTTAAGTCGTCACTGTGCACTGACTCACATTCAACAATAAGCAATGACACAGAGGCAGTTTGACATTTAATTCTCTGCAGGTAGGTTGGTGGTACATTCTCTGGTTTAGGTCTTAACACACCTTAACAATATAGAAAAACGTGTCACTGACAAAAAGACAGGATATATCTTGTTTTCTCTACGAGAAGAAGCCAAAGAAGAAGATACGTTCACCTGCTGAGGTGAAGGACAGACTCTGTAGAACTTGTGTTGTGGTGCAGAAATACAACGTTAGGATCTCTGTACAACAATGGAAACATGGACTATTACTGCAAAGAAGCCAGAAACAATCGTGTGAATGGTTATTAGTCGTTTGGCACTATTCCCAAACCTAATACATTTATCCATAACATTGTAGGAGTCTGTAGATGGACTGGAAAGCAACAGTTAAAGGTTGAGCTTATGTGGTGGATGTCGCCCTCCTGTGGTTAAAGGACAGCAATGAAGTCCTATGACAATGGTGTGATGAAAAGATGAAACATGACAATGCCTCCACAAACAGGTCGAATCAGGTCAGAAGAAGTCTGTTCGGTTACTTTTAAACAAATTTAAAGACTCTGAAATGCAACCTTCTTCAGCTTGGAGAATGCAGATGACCCTCGACCACCAAGTATAAACTCTAACAGACTCTAACAAATCAGGCATCATGAGAGTTCCTCGTACTCTTCTCTCAGACTTGAGGCACCTGAACGCACCGTTTTGATCTCGACTAATTGTGACAGGAGGAAGCAGGTCCAGCCTGACCGTCATTTGGTCCTCAAGAGGATCCGGCCCCCTGAACATGGACTACTATGGTAACAGATGTTCTTCCCTGCGAGTATTTGTTTGGTGATTTGCAGGTAAAGATACTTTATTTTGTTTAACCAGTTTGGAGATACCAAAACTGCATCCATGAAAGAACTGACTCAAGTAGGGTACTTTAAGTAGTAGTACAATTACTATGAACTTCTTTTGAGCTGCAAATCACAAAGTCAATACCGTTTTCGTTGCTACGATGCCTTCAGGTGTTTTGAATTCGTAGTCATGTATTCAGACCAAACCAGGCGTTGCAGCGAGAAGTCGCAGGGTTGTGTTTATCTGCGTTGAATGTAGCCGCTATGAAATAATCAGAAAATAGCTTTTTATTTTGGTGATTCGCAGGCTTTCGACCAGTGCTCCAGTGCTCCCTCTCCTGCTCGCACACTCATCCTCAAGCCATCGGACACAAACCATATTTAGAAGCTGCTTGTTGAAATAAACAAAGCCGGAACACAGCAGGTCCAGTTTCAGAGACATTTCAGGCTGGTTTGACCGCTACGATTGGCTGCAGCACTGGATCTGGTCAGAGAATTCAGCTTATTGCAGGTTAGAGGAACAACACAACAGAAACCAAAGGGAGGCTGGCATCAACATCGATAAAGAAGAGTTAGTAAAGTCCATGCAGCTACAGTTACTTATGTCGTTCTAGGTAGTAAAGACGAGGGTCATGTAGATTATTTACATAATAATTATTACTGCATCCACTTATAATCTCATAGACAGATTTGTTGAGTCTTTTTCTTCGTTTCCTGACGTCAACAACGTTGTGCTTAAAAATCTTTTTCCAACTGTCTTAAAAACAAAAAAAAGTCTTTATACATCCGACATTTCCTCCTTCACTTGTAGATTTTCTTCATTCGTGTCCAAACTTCACATTCGTACATATGCTGCGTTCCAGAGGTGCCAGAAAAGTGGGAAATTCCAACTTCCAACATGAAAAATCTGCAACAGGATGCTCGAGTAGGAAATTTGGGATTTTTTCTTAAATCAGCTGTAACATCTTCTTTGACCATATTTTTCTGGAGGTTTCCGACCTCTGACGGCAAACACAAACTCTTTCCTCATCACGTTCCTGCCTTTATCATACCATCGTCTCAGAGCTCGACCCTTTCCCGGTGAAGAAGTCCCAGAAGTTAGCAGCCGGTGACGGTTTGCTCTCCTCCTGCGGCGTCTGTCTCACCCAGATGCTGCTCTCCGTGGAGCCGCTCAGACTGCAGCAGCTGCCGCTTCTGCTTCCAACACCGCCACCGCCGCTGCCGCCGCCGCCCAGGGTGAAGCTCAGCGCTGAGCCCAGCGGGCCTCTGCGTTCCTGGGTGTCCGAGGTGGAAGACGAGGGGGACTGGGCCAGGCTGAGCAGGTTGTGGTGGGAGTGGAACTGACGCATGTGGCGGATTGATTTACCTGAAGAGACCTCACCTGGAAAGAAACAGGAAAAGGTTCAAACGTGCACTTTTTGAAAGGGGATCCAAGAGTTTTTACCTTCTGAAATATCATTTTTATAAAGTATAAATCTTTATAAATTAGACCACAACTGGTTAAATTTAGTCTGAACCTCCTATCTGTCACCACTAGGTGGTGCTGTGATCACATTTATCACCCCAGCACACTCCTGTCCCACACACACCTTGGCCCTCACATCAATCAATACATCTTAAAGATCTGTATCCGAGCTCGAACAAGATGATTTACAGCCTCCATAACACACTATGTTTATATTTATTTACATGCAATCAAGAAATTCCTCTTCAAGCTCAAAACAACAAACCAAAACTGCTGCTACATGCTTCCCATCGCTCCACATCTGCATGTTATATTGAGTAATCAATAGAGTAAACTGCCAGAACTCAAATTTTGATGAAAAACATTTGAAAAGATGTTGCCAGAACTCAAATTTTGATGAAAAACATTTGAAAAGATGTTGAATCCTGGTGGGAAAATACTGAAATGTTACCAAAGTGTCCCTGAAGAGCCCTAAATTTCGAGTACATGACCTCAGTGGGAGCAACAATTCAGTTGAAGCCAGTGTTTTCTACCTCAGTGGGAGCAACAATTCAGTTGAAGCCAGTGTTTTCTACCAAAATTAGAACATTTCACAGCTTAAACGTCACCCAAATTATGTAACTCCTCATCCCTCATCCCCGGTTTCTCTTTAGCCTTTCTGAAGGAGGATAATCTGTAACATGCTTTAATGAATCTGAACTGATTTCCCACCAAAATCTGATGCAAAGTGTCTCAAAATTAAAGAAATGGTTATTAAAATGTTACAAAATTAGCACCTGTGAGTTGGATTTTTGAAATTTACTAATGTCAAATATTCAAACAGTGTTCCCACGTGGTCTAAGAGTTGTTTTGTATGAGCTTGTTCAAGTTTTTGTTTGTTAATGAAAGAGTCAAATGTAAAGTATTGAAATCAGCCACGTGTAACTAACGAACTCAGTACCATATCTCGTCTCCTGCCGCTTCCTGTTCTGGTTCAGTTTGAGCACGTTGAGGAAGACCTCGCTGGTCAGGCTGCCCTCGCCACCACTACCGTCAGGAGGAAAAAGCGGCGATGGAGGCTCCAGCGGTGACAAACTCCCACTGGAGGCTCCCACCGAGTCCAGAGACGCCCCGGTATCCCGGCGACCCCCCGACTCGCTGCTGCTCTCCACCGTCAGATGACTGCCGCTGTGGAGAAAACGCATCTAGCGTGAACCTAGCGCCAAACGTAGCCTCTCTGTTAAAAACAAGACGTGGTAGTCGTGGTTACCTGAGTTTCCTACGCAGCAGATAGTCGATGATGTCCGGGTCCGTCTGGATCAAACTCATCAGGACCTCCTGCTGCAGCTCTGCAGAAACCTGGAGGGTCATGGAGAAAAGACCAAAGGTACATTAGAGGACTCGCCCATGAGACGTACGTAACGCTGTATGGCACAAAGTCACACACCACCGACTATTTCTACTGAATAAAGACAGAAGACGACGTTGACGGAGGAAACCAAGAAGAGTCAAAAATAGTGAGTGGGCAAGAAGCCGTCGGACTGGAAAGAGGTCTCGCTGGATACCAAAAATTGGGTGAACCGACCCTTCTATACTCTGACACTAGAACCTTTCCCTGCTTCAGTCTATAGACAGTTTGAAGGCTGGATATGCGACTCCATACCGTGAAAAGCCTCCTGTAGTTCTGTACAAGCAGCAGGGTCACGCTGATGATCGCCGTGCTGTCTTCGATCCCCATCGCGTAGATGTGAGGACTCCCGTCGCCTCGTTCACTCTGCAACAGGTTGGGCCCAAAGATCACCGCAAGGTTGGCAGCAGTCATCTTGTTACCGGTAATCTGGATGGAGAAAGAGGAATAACGTGAAATGGGAGTTTCATTGCTCGGGGAAAGCCAAGATTGCGACGGACAGCGGTGGCGTACCTCCTCGTCATTAGTTCCTATGCTGTCCTGGGCGAAGCTCTGCACGGTGTGCAAGAGGCTGAGGAGTCGCAGGAGGGTGTCGCAGTTGCAAGGAGGCAGCAGGTAGAGGAGGTGCTGCAGGTACTGAAGCTGGTCTGCTCCCCTCAGCACTACAAGAGGAGGAAGAGGAGGTTTTTTTAAGTTTGAAGTAAAAGGCGTTCCCGTCGTTTAGTCGCCGCCTGTGCGTCCATGCTTACGGTTGGCGTGCAGGAAGGCGGGGTAGAGTTCTCTGGGCAGCAAAGGATCCGGCATGTCTCTGAGAAACTCTTTGAGCAGCGCCGCCACGTCGTGGACGCTGTGCTCCTCGTCCAGCTGGACGTCCACCCCCATGTTGAAGTCCTCCCGTAGCTGAGAGAAGACACAAGAGTCACTTTCTCCGCTGATGGACAACATTTCCCAAATCATCATCACCTCTGCACTCGAGGATTATTTTTATATTCCAGCATGCAGAGATAAATGTTTCTGATAAACTGGAAGATCGAGTGTTCCTTTATGTGTTTTCTTAAGATTAATAAACTATTTAATTTTCTTTGGATTAGCTGGAAGATGCATCATGACACTGTTTTCTGACTAAACATTGACTTTTTATGGTGTGTTCAAAGACTCGAATAGACACAAATTTACTCCCAATGATGACTGACGCTACTTGGATGACGCAAATTTCGCTCATGGCTCAATAAAATATCTGGATACTTCTTCCACTGCTGGTCCTGAGACAAACAAACAAACAAACACTCTTGTAGAAGGTGAAACAGAAAACGTCCTCACCTGTCTCACTCTCTTCTTTGAGCTACCAACCCGGAAAATTCCCACAGTCTGAAGACCTAAAGGACACAAAATGGGACATGACAATAGTTTCATCACGTAGAAATGTTATTTATCTACATTTTTATAGACTCAGACTTTTTCAAATTTCAAATTCGCAGCTTAAAGTTGAGTAGTTTGGGGACACAAATGAAGTAAAGCCTCACCGTGGGTCTCAATGTGACTGCAGCACCTCTCCAGCACCCGGGGAACCTGTCTGTAGATGGGGTTCAGGCTGAGCTTGGTCTGGGTCCTCCCGTCCCCTCCTGAGCCACCGCTGCCACCCGGCGACTTCTTCAACTCCAGCTCGGCTGGGTGGGAGAGCTGCAGCGCCTCCAGCAGGCGAGACTGACTCTCTACAAGGTCGGATATAGAGTCCACTGACAGACCACCCTGCAAAGGAGAGCATCGCGGATATAGAGTCCACTGACAGACCACCCTGCAAAGGAGAGCATCGATGCATTAACATAAGCTGAAACATCTGAGATTTACAGAGTTTTCCTGATGGACAAGTGAAGTAAACTGGTGCCAACTGTAGCTGCTGTTAGCTCAGTTTGTTAGCTGGGCTGCCTAGACTGTGGACCACTGGGAAGAGGTGGTTTTTAGGTGAATGCTGAGGGGAAGCCAAGCTAAAAAGCCAAACTATTTTGTTTGCGTGAATGCAATACTTTGTACGGACTGTGGGATTAAAACCTTAAATAACCTCCATCAATCTCCTGTCCTGGCCCAAGTACAGGAGGTCTGCTTTGTTTTCTTTAAGCTGAGTGTGTAGACAAACTACTGTAATAACTCAAAATGTCCTCACAGCAACTTCTTCTTCCTCCACTATTCGTCTTGTTCCAGCCATTCACGTCAACCTTTTACTCCCGCTGTGTACGCCATCTGTCACCGTACGGGACGCGACGCAGTGACAACGCCACCGCGCTACTACAGCCTCATCCGTCAAGCTGAAGATCTCCAGCCAAGTGTGTATGTGCAGAGTTTTGTCAGATATGTAAACAGTGAGCTGCTACAGTCCAGACGGCCTTAAGACGGTGAGTCACAGTCTAATTTAGCTCCAGACTGATGGGAAAACTTTGTTTTTAACCAACCAACCAAATGTTGGGAAACAGTTACAGTAGTTCTGTAAAATCTAATCGACTGTGCAGGTTCCAACAGACTCATGGTAAAGTTTGTTGGCTTTAGGTAAAATCATAGACTGTATAAAATATGTTGAGTCTTTGTGAGGTCCCACCTGTCAATCAAAGCGTCCACGCTCAACATGTTAAAATCATATTAAAGTCAAACGGCAAGTTATTGTTTTTGTAGCCAACACAACAAAAAGGACAAAGAAATAAGAATCCTCAGCACGTTAAATATCAGAAGCTTCATCAGCCATTTGAACAGAGGCTCAGATCTACGTGACATCGATCACTGTTTGCAGACGATGTGATTATTTCTGTCTCTCTGTTTACCTCAGTCACCGAGCGTTGGCCTGATAGCCGGTTCAGCTTCGATTACTGTGCTCTGTGGCTGTGATGACACTCATTACAGGCTTAACATAACAACTGTTTCCAGACCAGCGTGGAGAGGATTACAGGGTGTGTGATGGCCTCAAGTGGAGAGGGTTCACACGACAAACACAAACCAACACAAATCTATGAAAAACAAACTATTCTCACCTCAGGTGACTCTAAACGAGTCAGAAACAAACCTGACCTGCCAGTTTTTCACTGAGCGTAAACATTTACCGTTAACGCAACACTCTGTAAGGTTTCTCGGATAAACAGATTTGAAGTCATGTCGACTCTACACTGATTGTGTCTGTCCTTTACAGAGTTTCCTGATGGACAGTGAAGTTAACTGCTGCCAACTGTAGCCTGTGTCGTGCCAGAACCTGAGCCACAATGTAGCCGTGCTCAGCAGCTTCTAATGGCAGAGGAGAAGAGAGCGAAGAGGATATATGTTTAAATAAAAACAGGTAATTGTCTAATTGTCTCACCCTCCTCTGTCCACGGCCGGTGTTATCCAGGAACGTAGGCGACAGCGGTTTGTTCTGGGTCTCAAAAATTGGCGCCGGTGCCACAGAGTTTGCGGACGGCGAGCCGGGACCTCCCGTGAGCGACGAGGAGCTGACCAGCGGCTTGTTCCCGTTGAAGAACTGTCGCTTCTCGGCCCGGAAGCGCAGGATGCTGGCCTCCAGGTCCAGACAGTCCCGCCGGCTCTCCTTCAGGGCGTCCTGCCGCCGCTTGTAGGCCTGGTCGTTGGCGATGACCTGGGAGAGGGGGATGCCGAACGCCATGGGCATCGACTCTGAGGGAGGAGAGGACAGGACAATGTCAGTGCATGTTTTATTTACATATATTTAAAGCTGCGTCAATCTGTTTATGTGTCAGATGTGTCGAGGGTGATTTAGAAACTGTGTTACAGCGTTAACTTTACATACTTTTCGAACATGCGGGCCAGATTTCAAGTATCAATCTGGCTTAATTTGACATTATTGCAAAGTCCAGACTCTAAATCCTTCAATGAAAGAATGATTCATAGAAAGCCACTTATTTAGTGTTATAAAAGCTGTGTATGATGTTTACTCAGCTCCTACTAATTCACGTATACATCAGTATTGGTGTCCGCTCTGTGGGAGAGAAATCTCACACCTGTAACTTCCCCTTCTATCCTCATTTGAACTGAATCTTTATGTGGATATTTTAGAGGTGAACAAAGTGTCTTGTAAAGTGATTAAAGCACTTCTGCTCTCATTAGAAAAACAGTTTTGTAGATCATTTAATGTCTGAACACGGTGATGTTGTAAACCGGGGCTGAGTTTTATTTACAGGAAACATTCCTCCGTGCTGAAACCATCTGAAGTCCGAACAGGAAGATAATCAGACTTTAATCTTCAGGGCGAGACTCTTATTAATTGTTTTTGTACAAAATTTAGTCATAATGTTTCATTAATGCAAAATACTTAAAATAACAGCTTGGTTGTTAATTTACAAATAATCCTGGTAATTTTACAGAGATTTATATATAATTTTTAATAACAGAAAACTACTGTAATCATATTTTTATTATATATATTTATACATATATGTAAAACTAATAAGATTTTCTTTAAAACTACAAAGAAAAATACTAAAAAAAACAAACAAAAAAACAAATGCATGAGTATACTAACAAAAATTAGAACTATTTCGTCATTAATGACAAAAACGGATATGTCCGTAATTTTAAACTACTGTAAAAATGTAAAGTTATTTTTCATAAACATAAAATAAAGATGCAAACTAGGAGAAAGAAATTAGGACAGCTGAGTTTAGAGATGATGATTGCAGCTAATGAGAGAGTCGGGGTGATGAAATGAACGTGCAACCTCGTTAACTTGTGATTGCACAGCACCTCATAGGAGAGATTACAGGTTCAAGTTGACAAGCCGTATAAGAATAGACTGAATGGATGGAGAGAGGGATGAACGGGTAAATCCTGTTAGAGCCGCCACAGCCACAAACCAGACATCACACTCAGACCGATACAGGATTACTGCAAGGCCAGCGTTTAGGCCGCAAGTAAACTTGACACCAGCGAGGTCGCGGCCGCCGCCGTCATCGGGGGGGGGGAGCATCGATACTGCTGCATCACATGACCACAACAGTTGAGCTCATACCACTTAGTCCCGCTGAAGAGGTTAATTAAGGACATCAGGAACAACAACAACAAAAACTGTGTCAAACATATGATCCAATGGATGAAAACCTGCAGTCTGGATGACTGCAAACTGGAAAAATCTTGTAGCTTATGTGCAAAAACTTTACATTTATTTATTAATGTCTGTATGATAAATTAGTCTGAAACATTGCACTGAGGGAAAGTGTCATGAAATAACTTATGATTCAATGCTATATAAATCAAACTGTACTGCTCGAACAGGGTCTTAGAAATACATGAATAAATGTAAAAATACAAAATGTATTTACTAAAATATACTTGTTTTTCATTTATTTAGGTATTTCCTTATTTATTTATACATACATTGTTCAATCACACTTCATCAGGGAACAGATGTTTGACCAGTTTGTGGTTGAAGGACTGACGGTTCCACACAGCAACACGTTATCGAATCCCAGTGGAGCAGATTAAATCGCGGGGTTGAGTCCATACTTATACGTTCACACAGTTTGAATGAAGACACATGGATGACCAGCACACGTGCACGGTCACGGAGAAATGTCTCAACCAGGTCAGGCTGGCAGGACGCCACATAAAGTCTTAAAGGTTGAAGGAGGGTGGACTGAGCTCGAAATAACTCTCAGCAACATGAACGCATCATTCGTAGTAAATCTAGGTCTTTAGAAAGTTCAGAGAGGACGATGGCCAACAAAAAGCTTGTTCTTGTCATTGAAGCACCAAGATTCATATTTACTTCTATATAAACATCTCCCAGGTGGAGTTTCTTGTTTTCCACATGGCAGAGCGCTAACGTAATTCTCCCTGACCAGCCCTCCTCCACGAGTTCACGGATCACTGATAAGATCCTTAAAACTTGCGCCTGGTCGACAATTATCTTTATTTACTATGTTAGTGCATGTCTTTGTCTTTTTTTTTTTTTTCTTTTCTTTAGCTTGCTCGCTGTTGATCACTGTGAGCTATGTTTAGCACCGCTAGCTCAGAGAAATCCCTGGTTGGAAAATGCGCCCAGATCAAGGACTCGCTCCTGGCAGAGGAACTTTAATTAATTTTTAATTTCCCTGCTCGGTATACAAATGATGTTCTGGAGTGGTTCCTGGAACAAATCCTGCAGGATGACCTGGATGATAATTGTTTATATCAACTAGCATATTGGGACAAGAATTTGTTTGGTGTTTTAAAGGTTTCGGTATGTGGGTCAACATGAAAATATGCCACTGATGCTGCTTCACGTCTTATCAACCATCAGCGGCTGTTTGCCAGTTTTCCACCTTCATTTGAGGAAAACTGTTTAGCAGTAACAGCAGCATGGAAACCGATTGAAAGATAAAGGTTTACACACCACCCTGTGTGAGCCGGTACACGTCCAACAAACACACGGTCACCAACAAGAACGGGCTCTCCATCCATTGAATGTCATCTGTTAATGCGTCCAACGCACTGTTTGATCATTAAGTCCTCAGTCCTGACGTCTGTTGGCACCGACCTCGGCATGCCGCTGCCTCCTGACTCTTGGCAACATCTTCTGGCAACGCATACGACAGTGTTCGCTTAAGTTGTTTGTTTGTTTAAAGTGATTGCTCGAGGATTAGATGGTTGGACGTGGCAGCTTGGGCAACACTCAGAGTCAATCAGCGGATAGATAACGAGGTCAGAGATGTTTTTAAATTAAACGTGATTTGGTAATCTGTTTCTAATCATAATCAGTGTTTTATTTATGCCAATTAATTAAGTATGTTGTTATAACATTTCAATTATATAATATTTAAGACTTAAACATCTTTTATGGGTTTGTTTGAGGTTTTTTTTAAAACCTTCAAACTGACCAAATGTATTAAACTTTACATTTTAATTATTTGCATAACTCATATTTATTGATGTGATTGGTTATATTTTATGATGTTTTCCTTTCATCCTGAAATCACTTCTTGTCAACTGTAAAAAAACAAATTCACACCAGCCAACATTCCTTAATATTTACGAAAACTTCTTCTCGACTCGCCTGATTAGACGTGATTAGCACATTACATCACTGACGAGATCCCTCTGGACAAACATAACTCCAGACAGGAAGACCGCTGTGCGGTCGTAAAGACTTATTGTTCAGGAATTTTACTTCTTTCCTTCTTTAGTGTTTCTGGTCCTGGAAGGCTGCAGGAGATATATTTAGATGCTGTTCACGACCATTTCTCCGTCACCACACCAGCAGCTGGGTGATACTACTGGAGGCATCTGAAGTGAATTTAAAAACCTATGTTGACTTAACACAGGATGTCCGCAGTGAAACCTTTTCCTAAAAATAGTGTTTCAAAAGAGCAGGACGGAGGCTGCAGCAAAGAGGAATACACAATTATTGGATGGTCTAACAGCGTCTACATCTTCGACATCACAGCAGTGGGTTTTTCGAAACAGCCTATCCGTCAAACTGTCAGTTAAGCAGCCAAGTTCATTGGCCAGGTGTCTCAAGACAAGAAAGCAAGCAGGATTTGAAACTTCATCGTTCATGTGTAGTATGACCCATATTAAGCCTTAACACAAGGTATTCCAGAGATCATTGAATCATATACACCAACACTGAGCCCGCCGTCATGTTCATAATGCTCAGAGGATCATACGGCAAACTAAAGTCAAGTACCCAGACTTAAACGAAAGTCAGCTACCCAGACTTAAAAGAAAGTCAGCATGCTTCAAACGAACTTCAAACCTGGTCTGAAACCAGCCTTCGGACATTAGCTTTGAAGGACGGGGTCTCACGTCAAGTATCAACAGTAAAATGTACTTAAAGTATCCAAATTAAAAAGGAGAAAATACAACAGAACTCTGCGTTGTAAACACTGGAAAACATGATAATACCATTCATCTCAAACAGTTACCACCTATCTGTCGACCCCTGAAGGCCACACAGTCATGCCTCGAGTAGTAGGTGAGCAGAGCCAGCAGGAGCTCTGCCAGGTCCCAATGTTCTGTGTTTTGATTACCAGGGTTAGCTTCAGCTAAGTCCCTGCGTGTCAGAAGCTGGAGGCAGGATTTAAAAGACCTGCGCAGACGCTAACCCGGGAATGTTTGTGCTGTGTGTGTTTTGGCTGGCGTCTTGCACTGCTGTGATAATCACCCGGGAATAGAGAACATCTCTTTATGAAGGGGTTGGGGTCACATTGGCAGATGAGTGGCTATGTGGCTTTACAAAAAAAGAAGGAGAAGAGGGAGGTTAAGAAATCAGAGATTAAATGTAAATATAAGAGGGGAAATTAAAACAACAGGAGCCCGGCACATGAATGCAGATGAAGACCGTTCAAAGGGCTGGAGGCCTGTGATTACAAGACCTAAACAGAGATATCATACCATTGACAGCACCCTCTGCAAGACAGGAACTCCTTAAAGCTTGTAGAACAGCTCATCATGTGTTTTGGCTCCACAGCCTAGTTACATTTGATCAGATTACCACAAACCAAGTGACCCCAAGTGACCCTGACGGCTTCAGGGACCCTGAAGGTCCCTTAACTTGGCAATCTTGGAACCCAACGGCTGTCATCTGATGAGTACCTTTCCCCTGGGGCAAATGGGCAATGCCTCGGAGTTTCCTGTATAACCTGCAGATATCCGGAACATAGATACGTTTGGCAGACGATGCCGGATGGGCTCCGAGATTGCGTGTCGGCCAATGCAACTTTTGCTCTCCACACTCAAACGTGACTGGTCAAAACTTCTCGAATGGGAAAACCAGAATGGATCTGGTGCCGAACTCTTGGTCCTTTGCCTACAGATTCTGCATTATTGTCTACAGAGAATACTCAGGAGACAATTCAACAAGAACTGAAAATGTCAAAGAAAGATTAAAACTAATTAACAGATTAATCTTTTATCCCAAGAAAGCCCTTTGCACATAATTACCCACTTTCACTGTAGATATAAAAGTCACATTTTAACGTGATTAAAACAGAACTATTCTTATTTTATTATCAGGTGATTATACATTTATGAAAACATAGTTATGAATATTATATTCAACTCTGACATATGAACCTTTAAAGGAAGTTTTTCCTTGCCACCGTCACCGAGTGCTAGCTCTTGGTGGGAGTCGTTGGCTCTATATGGAAAGTGTCATGAGGTAACTTCTGTTGTGATTTGGCGCAATATAAATAAAACTGAATTAAGTGTAAATGTTATGAATAAAATCTGACGTTAAGCTGGTAACTTCCAGTAGTCAGGACGTTGGTGTGCACATAAAAACTCGAGTTGTTTCTGCGTTTATACGGTGACACGGCATGACTGTCGGGGTGTCGAGGGCGTTTGTGTTCATTCATTATTAAGTTTATGTTACAGCAACGCATAAAAAACGGGAGCAGAGACAATGAAACACAAGTCTGACTCACTGCATGAGTCAGTCTGCAGCCTCGAGCCACTTGTGCTTTATAAACACATTTTTAGTGAGTGCATTAGTGGTGAAAGCCTCCGGACGTCAGCGGTGGTGATGCTGTTCAAACGGACAGGATGGGCTTTATGTTTCATGATAATATTTACTGTAACAAACAGAGTCTGTGGGTCATACGGGAACTTCACATGGGAACACAAGGAGACCAACTGTGGATGGTTTTTGTGTTTAACCATGACAAACATGAACATGAACTCACCTCGCTCTTTCTTTTCCTTAGAGAACGAGTCAAACTTCCTGCGAAGAGATTTTCTCCGTTTACGCATTTCTGTAAGAAAAAAGAAAACCGTTAGTGTCGTGTGAACAGGGATGATATATATTCATTTTCATTCAGGGATGTTTGGTCTGTTGCTCCGTCAACACTGATGACGGATCCTTTCATCAGCCTTAAATTAACTCGATAAACTCGACCATCTCGTCCTCGTTATGAACTCTCTCCCGTCTTATCTTTGTCTCCTGAGCGCTTCCTCGGTTCTAAGAATAGAGCAGAACGTTTCAATAGACGAGGCCTCGTTGTTTGTTTGAATAGCTCTTTGCGTAATGGCTGCACAACCCCAGACATGAAAGACAAGGGCGTGTGTTTTTATATGTGCATATGTATGTGTGAGGAAAATGAGTAGAGCAAAACTATATAAAAGGGCATTTTAAACACTTCAGTTACATCTCACGATCAGCAAATGAGACCATGAGATGTGGTTGAAAGCTCCAGAAAAAGCTAGATAGTGGTCCATGGATTAGCTTCTTCTACAATACGTGTTTGACCCAAACTTATGGAGCCAACTGGCTCAATTTTAGACAGAAAATTGTGGGTAAACATCTCGTTGACGACGTAGATCAGGATTCACGTACACGGACTGTGTCTGAATAAACTGGAACAAGTTTTTCTTTGGTCGACCTCCTGAAAAAGAAACGTCCGTGCTTAGACACCGATGCAAAGACACGGGGTGCCGTTCCGAAATCACGAAATATAAACTTCTCCATTCTGGGACGTGTAATTAATCTGTGTGATGTGCTGCAAAAAAACACTTAAATTTCACCATAACTGACATGTTCTGTTCTTCAAAATTCATGTGGATTAATGGCCAAAAATTGACATAAAGACATTAAACATGTTTAGAGCATTAACAGTTTGATGGCAGATTAAGTCCAAACTTGCTACAGCAGCAGTTCTGTCTGTTTTCACAGTGTGTGTTTTGTTTCGTGTCGGGTTCTGTTTTACGAGCTCCACATCCTCCGACCGAGGTTACGAGGACGAAGCCTTTGTTTTGGTTACCAGAGCTGCTGTTTAGAAATCTCTAATCCCAGGTTGGTCTGTTAAGGAATGTCCCCACGTTGCCATCCAGAATATTTGAGACTGTAAAGATGGTTGCTTATTTCCATCTTAAACACATGTGGAGGAAAAAAGCATGTAGGGGAAAGAAAGAGCGTTTGGGTCCATGTGAAAGTGTGTGTCTGTGCAAGTCGGGATAAAAAAGGGTCAAATTCCCACGACTGCAGGAAATTAAAGTTTATTTCCAAAGCGAACGGCCCCTCCCATCACGCACACGCCACATCCAGCTGGGGATTCACACCGGGGACGTAAGCGTCGCGGTATAGCTCCGTCCTCTCAGTGCCCACCGGGCGCGTGGCGGCAGCGTAGCGCCCAGCCGTATTCACGCGAGAATCCTGAACGTATGCAAGACCCCGCGACATGGAAGAGATTATAAAAAGGATCTGTTGGGTCATAAATTATTGCGTCTTGTTCGACTGTTTCTACAACAATTAGTCTTGGTTGGATGGTTTCATTGATTAGAGTGGCAGCGATCAGCTCCGGTGACCGCGGCGCTTACGTGCCCGGTTTTATCTCTCCGCGACACCCTTCAGGTGTCCGCGTGCACGTGATTATATAATGCACAATGAGCTGAGTAGACACACCAGAGGAAAATGACCACATCTCACACTTTTCTATATTATTATCTATGTATTATTTATTCAATAATCATGGTTCTAGACTAGCGACGGGTTGTTTTTAAGGTTCCTTTAAGGTTGACAATGTTTCTTTTGTCAACATGTTGATTAATCGGGCGATTTATTTGGTCCATCACCATTTGTCCAAGCACATGGAGGTCTTTAAATTTGTTGTTTTATCCAATCAACAGTCCAAAATTCAATATTCAGTGATTTGAAATGGAGAAAAGAAGCAAACAGCCATATTTGAGAGGCTAGAAAACTTAAATCTTTGCTTGAAAATGAATCGAAACGATGGCTTGATCGTTACTTAATCCCCCCTTCTAGTCACTAATCTTGAAAAAGAAGCTTTAAGAAATAATTTAAATTGATGAAAAGATAGAAATGAGGCAACATCTGAACAGAAAAAGCAGAAGAGGGAACAGACAACAAGTGGAAAGTCCCCAGCAGAGCGTGGTCGAGAGAACGGGGCATGAGAATGAACTCAACACCAAATAAGACCAAATCTGTCTCAAGACTACTGACACATTTCACCAAGAATTCACCAAGAATTCACTGGAGTTTGCCAATGAAAGTAACAAACTCAGGTACATGCACACACAGTCAGTCGGCAGCACGTGGTCATGAACACATGGAGGTTTTATGGCATTTAACGAGAGAGAGACAGAGTCAAAGAATCAGGAGCTCAGAAGAAGAAGAAGAAACCTCAGAGAGGAAAAAACAACAAGAACCCGAAAGACAAACATGGAGGGAGCACAGAGGGAGGTGATGGTGAGACCGTGACGGACCTGGCAGACTGCAGAGATTTCACCCCCGAGGGAGAAACTGAGGACGAATCTTCCCACACTTTGCTTTGTCTTTATGTCTTATGTTATTTCACTGTATGCAACAATCATAAAACATCTCCGCGTGCAGCATCACCACATTGTGTCCCTAAAATTACCATAATCAGTCGGTGATCCCACATTTCCCAGATACAGACTCACCATATGACTCGGTCAGTGGAAATTCATAGAAAGCAAAGCTCCTGAAAACACGCAAAGAGCCACAGAGGATGAAAACTTCCCATGAACCTCGTTCTGTAATTAAACCCTGGCCTGATGGGAAAACAGGGTACATTTATCCCTTATAGAGAAAAAAAATACAGGAAGACGTCCTGAACATAAGGACGACAGGGACGGGTGAAAGTCCACAGGATGGACGTTGCGTCACATGGAAGAACAACTTATTTACGCAAGACCCAAACTATTATCTTAAACCAAGACTTGGCCCTGAAATTCACAATGATCTGTTTATCATCAAACACATGAGTAATTCATGTTCACACAGGCTCAACACCCCTGACTCCAGCTTCCTCAGAACTCTGTGAGCTCAGTGCACTGGGAGGGTTTCGGAGTGGTGCTGGTGTCGTGCCAGAACAGGAGCTAGAAGAAGGTGCAACGTAAGTGGGCTCAGCAGCCTCTATGGACATAACGGTAGAGGCTAAAAGACTGAAGTGGACACTGATGGAGGAACCTAAGTTGTTGTTGACAGCTTCATGAGCTGGGCTTCTTACTCTTGAAAGTAATATTAGCTTGTATACAAATGGCAGACAGGAATAGTTGGCAACTAGCAGCTAAACAGGCAGATATTTCCCTCAGGAGTTGGTGGAGCCCCAAAACAGAGCCAAAATAAAGTTAATATTTGACTCCAGATGGATGATGTGAATGTTGCAGCATGATTAAATGAGCGCCACATTGATGTCATATATCAGCTACTGCAGGTTTTAAACGTACTCTGGTGAGTTTTTGACAATTTGAAACTGAAGAGTCGGTCTTTGTTTCGTTTGTCGTCATGTTCCTGCCAGATGTTTCACGATATTTCTACACATCTACTGTTGCAGTAATGAAACAAGAAATGCATCAATGTCCCAGCAAAAAAAAAGGAGGAAACTCAACTTTGGTCTGTGGTTTGGCCGAAGTTATTAAATTAAATCATTTTTGATCGTAGTGGGAGTCAGACAAGCTGCAGCGTAACTGGGCGTCAGTGTTTGAACTGAGCCTGAATCAGTTTAAAGTCGAGCAGGTCGGAGGGTTAATAGCCCTGAATAGCTCTCTCAACAACAGTATGAGAGAGAGCAGCTGAGTCTGAGAAAAGCAGCTTACATACCAACTGGTCTCAAAGGAAAAAGGCCATCAGATCCTACACTTGTATACACAAACACAAACACACATCTACAATCAGCTTGGTTTGCTTCAGCCTCTACGCTGACCTCAGCGATCCCTCCAGACTCAACGAGCGAAAACCTCCCAGACTGCAGCCGGTGAGGTGTTTGAAAGATTTACGGTTTATTTGTGAAACTCTCCAACGTTATTGGCTGGATTTATTACCTTACAGTTAAGATGGACGAGACCATCGCACATGAACGATATTTCAAAGCAAAGGGAGTAGTCCGGTGGCAAGAAGAGGAATGGTTGTTAAAGTAAACATCAGCAGAGGAATAGTGTTGAGGTATTTTCCAGCTGTTAGCAAACACGGCTCAGGTTCTGAAGTAGACATCCAGCTGTTAACACCCGGCATGGAGGCCGGACTTTCTTACTAAATGCTACATTGCATAATTTCTCTAGAAAACCACCAACTATTTCACTGAAAATTCACTGGATACAAAACTTAAGAGCGAGTTGCTGCCCCAAGCGAAGGAGTTAAAGTATCTCGGGGTCACCACTGCGTGAGATGGACCGGCAGATTGGTGCGGCAGGATTACGGACATTGTACCGAAAAGTTGTGCAGGTAGCTCTCGATCTTCCAGTCCATCCATGTTCAAACCCTCACCTGTGGTCATGAGCTTTGGGTAGTGACCGAAAGAACAAGATTGTGGATACAAGTAGCCAAAATGACTTTCTTTCGTTGGGTGGCCGGGCTTAGCTTTAGAGATATGGTAAGGAGCTTGGACATCCGGAGAAGAGCTGAGAAACTATCTAGGCCATCTGGCCGAGATGGACGTCTGGAACACCTTGCTAAACCTTGGATAACTTAAATATTGTCTGCGGTTTTCTTTGAGCTGCATACAGCCCCAACAACCTCCACCAAAAAATGAAGGTGGTCTGTACGTAGTAAGAAGAGAAATGCTTAGCTATCAGCTCATTCGTAATAAGTGAAGGGAGAAATTACACAAGGCACAATCTGCTCTTATAGAATATGGCAAACGTCCATGGACAGTTGGCCGCTGTCTTTTTTTTTTAAATAGAAAGTAAAACAAAGCAATGATTGAAACAGTTTTTCCAACCGAGTTTGTAAGAGAAGGAAATGATCTTCTAGTAGCAAGAAAAGACACGAGTGGAATATATCCCTGAAAAAGTCCTGAATGTCAGACTGAATGATGAAGTGAGATGAAACATGAATTCAAAGCCACAGTGCTCATGATTGTATCCAGAGATGGAAAGTAGCGACCATAAAAAGAACTTGTTTTTTTTTGCCTCGAGTTCCCCATGAGATTATTTTTGTGTCCCTAGAAGGCAGAGCCAGCCAAGATCACCCTCTCATCTTAGAAATAGTATTTGTTTGTGGAAGTGATTCCCAACACCGCCTGTTCTGATATTCTCAAAGTTTTAAGCAGCAAATGTGTTTTTTTTTTTGCGTTACAGCAAATGTCCCGAAGATAAACTGCACTCAGAATCCCGCCAGCGGTATGTAGGATACCGAGCCGACACGTGGATAAATAAACAAGTCCTGCAGCCTCCTTTGCCCTTTCTTATCATAACGGACAGCTTGGATTGCTTACACATGTGTATAGAGTGTTTCTTTGACCAGAGAGAGAGTCGAGTGCAGGCTTAGCCTTGACGTCCTCCAGCTTTAAACTCATTCCTAAGATTCACAAACAGACTGTTATGGCTCCATCGGCGGTTCTCGGACAGGACGATTCAACCTTAGCTTCTTTTTTAAAAAGGGAGAGTTAACCACATCATCCTGAGCTTCTGTAACCTCTAAGATGACGTTCCTTTTCCCAACCAAGACAAAACAATGAAAGTCCCCGAGTCCTTAATCCATCATTCCCCAACAATCAAACAGTCTTTTTTTTACCTAATATCTACAAACTGTGTTTGATTTGAAATGTTTAAGGGTCTAACATTGATTTTAATTTATTGTTATAGACCAAAATCGATCAAATGAACAAAGGCGAATGTATATTTGGACATTTCTTCACAGGTTTGCAGTTTGAGAGCAACTCTTAGAGAAATGGGGCTGACATTTGGAGGGGAAATAAGTTTATTAACTCTGATTCCAAGAGTTTGAGAGTTTGATGAGGAGGTAGCTAAACATGAAGCTACAGCTACCAGTTGGTAGACTGGGAAAACTGGGGAAAACTTAGTTCCAAGTCTGATTCAGATTAAATCTGGCACTTTAACTTCCCATTAACTTCAATGGGGTATAGCATTTTGGCAGTGCAATGCAATTTAATGGCACAATCATCACCACATATGACATTCATATGGTATTTTTATGTTAATTAGGGCAAACCAGCATTGTAACTTGGAATAAAACACCAACCTTACATGTGAAATCAACAGTACGAATAAACTTTAACCATAACAACAACAACAAACTTTTTTTATAGTGTGTAATGTTATGTTTCCGTACCTCTTGGGATGCTGATCTTGAAATCCAGGTCTCTCTCTTCCAGGTGGTACAAGGCCACTTCCTGTAGCCTGGCTCGCTCGAGCTCCGACAGGCTCTGGATGGGCACCGGCTGCAACCGGACGCTCTGACCCAACATGGTCGCCCACTTGTGGTCCCCCTGTGATGATGAGAGACAGAGAGGTCAGCAAGGACAAACTTTAAAGGATGACGGAGGGTCGTGCAGGACCGACGTCATGACACATTAATCACAGTCGACTCTCCTTTTTACGCTCGCTCTGATGATTGAAGCAAAAAAACCAAAGTCTAACATACGATCATTATCAACCAACCATCAACTCCTTAACAGCAAAAAAAAAAAAGATTCAATTACCAACAGAGACTCAAGTTGCTCAACTAAATCTGTCTCATTTAACAAGGCAACAAGTTGATAACTAAGAAAAACGAAGAAGCTAAATGTTCAAAAGTCTCAGCAGTGACGAAAAGTACCAGCAAACTTTGAGGTACTCCATTTTATGATATTTTATATTGAGTCAAATATATTTCTGACTCTGATTAATAGATGTAAATCTAAATCAACCAATAAATTATGAAAATAACTAAATAATAATTACAGTTCTTGGCTCTTCTGGTTCAGTGTGTCCTTGAGCAACATATTAAACCCCAACCCTGATGTCTGTAAAACTATTTCAATTGTCAGATTTTACTGAAAACTTCAGTAAATTTATAGTTTGATTTATTTTCCGTAAAAATCCTTTCACTGTTTTTTTGTGCATCTTTTGAGTTCATCCATTGTTTGCAGAAACCTTCTGTCGTGTGCTCGTTCTTCAATCTTTGTCTGATTTTGAGACTCCTGCACAAAAAGGAGGTTCAACGTGTCCAATCAGCCGCTTTAATATCTTCTGCAGCTCTGTGAGGGATGTTTCCAAAGTTCAACAAACGCCTGAAGTTTAAAGTCAGGATATTAGAGAGATCATTTGGTCTCTGCTGCTTTGAATTTTGATTATTCGATGCTAGAGTAAAAACCACTTTAATGCAGGTAAAGAATTAGCCTGTGGTGATCACGCAGTTTATTAAATGTCAGTTTTAATGACGTCCTTTTATTTTATTAACATTTGTTTTCAGTTATCTGTTCAGCTGAACTTTATTTTTACTTCTTAACATCCGTCTTTTATTTGCTGTCTGTTTCATTCTTAACACATCTGTGGTCAAATCTCACTGTTCGATGCTTCTGAACGATAAATGGGAATTCTAATATTTTAATATTCGAAACAAAGTTCTACTCACATTTAGCGGACGTAGAAACTCGCATCTGAACTAGAAAATAAAGGTTGTATGACACTTGTGTACAAAACTGAGGTACTTTTACCACTTCATGCTGGTACTTTATTAGAGGTCTTGTACTTGGCAGCTGTAGTTACATTTTTAAGATCATAAGAATCAAAACAAACCGCTGGTTTCATCTTCAGCATCATCCACGTGTCTTGTTTCAGATGTCTGAGAGTTGTTACTCCCCACATACAAATATCTGACTCTCTTAATCAGGCCACTTCCTCAGTGTATCGTGTTATTTGGATCATTTCTATTTTTTTTTTGTGTTCAGAATTCTTCGTTTTTCTCCGTGAGCCTTTCATCACACGCACATATTAAAAGCACATTTTTGTGTGATGGGGTGAAGCGGTCGTGCAAACGCCGACCTCAGATTGCAGACCGCGTTTGTCTGGTTCTTATTAACCTGCGGCCGCTGCATCAAACACTCGCTCACTGTGGCTCAGGTTCACTTCATTTCCCTCCATCCTGGTGTTCATTATTCACTCCATCTATCTGCGAACCGCTAAATGTTACTAAAGTAAAAGTAATCTAACCGTTTAAGCTGTGCGTGCACGGTTGGGTACTCTGAAAATGTTGTGTAGAAGAACCTCAGATTTGAACTTGTACTAAACATACTCTCAGACATCTTAGAGTGGGCGATATAACTAACAGAAGACGTCGGGGCAGATCTGAAGCCTCGGACATATTTTGTCTGGCGACTGTGGCAGAAAAAGGACAAAATAAACTCAAATTTTGATGATTTTCAGATCAGAATAGAATCATCTCCACAGGGATCGCTGCAGAGCAGAAGTCTGATTAAGTCCATCGATATCACGCGTAGACTCCCAAAACATTGTTGGCTGGATCAAAGCATCTCGACTCTTCGTGTCTACCCAGATGTTTACTGAAGAGGAAAGTGTTTCTACAGAAGACATCGGGGAAAACACAGCTTCCAACTGCCCACTTGGGAATTTTAGAAAATGTTTCACTTGACTAACAATAGTTCTTTATTTATTTGTTTGTCTGCGTGTTGCATAGCAGCATTTTAAAGTCAGTGATAAATGGATTTAAGACCACCAAAAGCGTCCACGCTCTTAATCCTGCATAACTTTAAGCCTTAATATGATGTGAACAGGTGAGTTGTATATAAATTCACCCTCAGTACAGTTGTCATGAACGGGGAAATTAGCTACAGAGACCAAAACATGTTTGACACTTACACATTGGCTTCATATATTGGTGCTGGTTATTGTACACTGCTTGAAATAAAAAGGTGTAAATGTAAAAACAGTCAGACGGTGGATTTTTGGATGTTAAGGTAACAACTGGGGCATTTTGAAGTTAGAAATTAAATCCTACATATTAGAGCTGAAACATCAAAATGTTATGGAAAATATTTTTGACATTTAAAAGAATCCTGCAGGTGCTTTCTGTCGTCTTAACTCCTGGCATTTTGTTCTTAATCCCCGTGTTTGGTCCTGAGCTCTGAACGTTTGCAGACAACCTGCAGGAATCTTTAATGAAGCTGTATTCCCCTACATGGCCTCGATACTTAGGGGAAAAATGCTGCTGAGCACCATTGTGAAACGATGTATATTTTTACACTACACTCAACAACATGAGCTAGTGATCACAACAGACCAAAGATGGCTGAAGCTGAAGACCTTTGAAAAGGAGCCACTGACAGAATCAAAGCTTTACGTGCCTTTCTATAATCAGCCTCAGGCGTCCTGACGTAACTACAGTAACCTTTCATGCTCGACTGCCTCGCACTGTATACGTTCACTTCCATGTTTCTCATTGTCTCGTGTCTATAACCGAGCCGGCCTCAGCCCACACAGCGCAGCATGATTGGAGAAAATTGCTGTGGTCTTAATGCTAAACGTAACCAGACGATCACGTGGTGGTGAAACCGGAGGACGGGTGACCTACAGTGTCTCAAAGCAAACTAAGGGAAAGTTTGATGACTGACATTTAAGATCTGTTTAAAGAGACTAAACCTACACATTACATTATGTCCTGTGTTTTCTCTCTCTGGAGCAGATCTTTATATTTATGTCACATTGTGTGGAAATGTGTATTTTTGTGATAAAAATAAAACTGGGGACACTAACCCCAGTTTTATTTCACCAAGCTCTCACCAACCACTAAAAGTCAGTCCCACATTTACTCTTGTCCGGCGGCTTCTTGCTCGCTCACCTAACCAACATGATGGCAGAGGAGAAGAGAGCAAAGAGGTTGATGGAGAAAGCTGAGACGAAGAAGATGATGTTGGTATGACCCACATCCAACGATGACGAAATGTTTTCAAGCTTTAGCTGTTGTGTAATTGACCTCAGACTTCCAAGTTATCCATGCTTGGCTCCACAACATACATCATTCAGTCACTTCCTGTAACCCAACAGCCCAACCAATCACACCGAGGAGCTGGAGGTCATCAGCTCCTGATTTCACACTCAAACAAGACCTGGAGTCATCAGTCTTTAAAGAAACGCATCATTCATTGTGGTGAACGGTTTCTGTATCACATTGATTAAGCATGTGTGGCTTCAGGCTATGTGTGTTTGTCATTCCCTGTTTCCACATGTAAACTATTCGACTGATGCGCTGTCATGATGTTAAATGCTTTGTATCGTTTGTCGCTGACAGACTGGATTTCCTTTGCTCGTGTGGATAACATGCTTATGTCCCACTCAGTGTTGTCGGGCGTCATTTTCTGTGGCATAGTGTAAAACCCAAACTGTAATTCAATACAAAATGTTTGTTCATTGTTTGGCCAAAGGACTCAGCAGCGTAGACATGAGGTGTTAATTAACACTGAGGACAAACAAACAACTTGTGGTTAAGAACTTTTCCAAGTTTTGCACGAATTGTGTTTACGCAACAAGCTGGGTCTCCAAATGTTGGGAACCATCACGCCACGACTGTCAGAGATCTAGAGAGTGAATTCAACAACTGGACTAGAGATCTGAACATTAAGGTTTTCTGTCAGTTAGTGGCTGTAGTCAATACTGGAGTCTAGAAAGGGAGACAGTTGAGGTAAGGAAACCAAAGCAAGACTTTACTGAAAGACATCTCGCAAACACAAGCTTGAAAATCCAAGCAGACCTCGTTTCATACAAGAACTTCTCATGAGTTGTGTCTCATTTCAACACGGCCTACAGCAGAAACCTGTGGTTACTTCCAAAGGTTAACGTATCACAAGTTAACTGGGGTGACAGGTGACATGTCTTTTCTTGTTTCTCTTTGAAATGCTGACATGAACTTAAGTAACTTCAAGATACACCCAGTAAACATTGTATAATACACAGGACTATGTCAAGAGCAAGAGCACCGACTTCTTGGTGGATCAGATAATGCAGCTTCTCATTTCGCATACTTCCATACTTGGACTTTCACCATTTTACTTGTTGCTGGAGGGACTATATATACACACACCATCTAGCATGGGAATGTCTTGGGATCCGGACGTCTGAAACGTCGAGCTAAACCCACCGCCACCACGACCCGATCCCGGATAAGTGGAAGGAAATGGATGGTGCCATCTTTGGGTCCTCAAAAGTTCAGTCTGTTAGTTTTAAGCCTGGTTTAAGGAACAACCAACAAACTCTAATCACAGACCTGCAGAAGATCTCCAATGTAGGCAGCAGACTGACCATGAAGAACTCTAAGCGATCACAAGAACCCTGAACTGGATTCTGAATGTGATGGAGAACCCTGAGAAGTTATCCAGTCAACAGCTCTGCAGCAGCATTTTGGACCAGATGTAAACAATCCAAGTATTCTGTGCTGAGGTAGAAAGGTTCTGATAGTCGAGACGAGACGAGATTAAAGCATGAATCATTGTTTCCATCTAAAAAGAAACTGATGACATGGCCAGGACGAGTTCATATGCTACAACTTTCACACTCCGTCTTCTGATTAAGCAAATTCATTTTATCCCGTAGCTGAAAGGCTTTAATGTCTCAGTGATTACACACACTTGTAGAAAGGTTTGTGTGGTTTTGTTACGCTGTGCCTGATGAAGTGATTAAGTAAAAGACGTCTAACAGATGCTTCCTGTTTTTTACGTTTTTAAAATCTCTGCTTCCATTTCTTCCTCCCTCACCTCTCCGCCCGGCTGCTGTTCGTTAATACGGTTGTGTATATCCGTCTCTCCCATGGGTGCTTCTGTTCGTTTCTCGATGTGCTATTCATCATTAAGCTCGGCCTTTCATCATGCCTCCACTTCTTCTTGGCAAAACAGAGCAAATGAGACAGAGATTAATTCGGCCGCTCGTTCGCATTCATTAACTGGCAGGAGGTGATGAGGTAGTTTGTTTATCTTCCATAAATTACTGGGAAGTTTTAATTGTTTAACCGTGTTCTGTTCAGATTTAGTTAGTAGATCATTCATTTGAAGGCTGACATTGGACAAGTCGCCAGTTCATCACAGACAAACATTCAACCATCGGCCAAGATGTTTGCCAACCATTGCCGAGAGAGATATGGCAGTGATGGCTTCCTTCCAATGTCGAGAAATCACCCCAACCCCATTGTTTAGGTCTCGAACCTTTCTCCCATGCCAAATGTGTATTCATGCCCTTTTGTCCGCCTGGCTCCAACCTCCAGGCCTAATGTAAATGCCCCTCCACCCTTTGTTACCTACCTGCTCCTTTGCTTCAACCCTCTGTCGCCCAACGCCTTCACCTTTCCTTACCTTCCTCACCTTTTCCATATTTACATAACAGTATTGTGTAACCTTTGCTGTTTCTCTTCATTTGCTCTGGGTCACCTCACTGTCAGTTCACCAGTGTGCCGGCATGCTTTTTAATAAACACACCACCACCACAGCAACGACATCTCAGCTGGACTCCATGATTTCTTCGACTGGTTAGAGTTAACACAGTCCCTTGACTTTGTAGCTCTGACTTTACTCCGCATGGCTGCTGCATTGATGAATTTCCCCACGTCTGACTTCAACACAGAAACTCTTGAGATAACAAATCTTATCTAAACTTCCTGGTAGGAAGTCAGACTGAGCGTTGTGTTCTCCGTCTGAACGAGCTTCCCACATCACAATAACATAAAGTATGTTTTCTCAGCTCCGTACATCTCCTCACGCCGCCCTGAAGGCTTTACTGCTTCGTTGGTGAGCTACAATAAGTTCACAGCTGGCTCTTTCTACAAACTCTGCACGAGACTAAAAATAAATCACTAATGCACGAACTGACCTGCTTCTGCCTTACGCTTTAAGGTTCTCGACAGCTTTATGGCACGATAGAAATAATGCTCGAACACACAGAATATGTACTTCCATCGCCAGTTTAGAGCCTGACTGTCCGACTTTCTAATCAGGTGAACAGTGTCTCTGTCATTCGTACGTCTGTTCTCACTCTATGTAACTTTGGGCTCTGGGTCGGGAGAAGTACGTAACGCTTTACGGCACTAAGTCACACAGCAGCAACTATTTCACTGATTCTGGTGAAACTGGATCATATTTTATGGAGGAAATGTTTTCTGGTTTTCCCTCTGATGTCCTCCGGCTGCTCCGCCTCAACTCTCTGTGATTTACAGAGTTTATGATGGACAGTGAAGTAACCTGCTGACAGCTGTAGCTGCTGTTAGCTCATGTTAGCTCAGTCTGTTAGCTGCTGTTAGCTCATGTTAGCTCAGTCTGTTAGCTGCTGTTAGCTCAGTTTGTTAGATGCTGTTAGCTGCTGTTAGCTCATGTTAGCTCAGTCTGTTAGCGCTCATGTTAGCTGCTGTTAGCTATGTTTAGCTCAGGTCTGTTTTTAGGCTGATGTTAGCTCCTGTTAGCGTGCTGGTTTAGCTCTTCTTCGTCTCAGCTTTCTCCATCAACCTCTTCGTTCTCTTCTTCCTCTGCCATCATGTTGGTTAGGTGAGCGAGCAAGAAGCCGCCGGACAAGAGTGAAACTCTGATTTACAGAGTTTATGATGGACAGTGAAGTAAACTGCTGACAGCTGTAGCTGCTGTTAGCTCAGTTCGTCAGCTTGGCGGTGAGCTCAGACGACGAACTGAGTGTTTGCACCAACAGGCGTTACGACTACCAGAAGAAAGAGAGGAGGTAACCAGGCTCAGCAGCTTCTTGGAACATGATGGCAGAGGAGGAGAAGAGAGTGAAGAGGACGCTGACGGAGGAACTAAAGGAGAAAAGGAGAGAGTGAGCGAGCAAGAAGCCGCCGGACAAGAGTAAATGTGGGACTGACTTTTAGTGGTTGTGAGAGCTTGGTGAAATAAAAGGCTGAAAGACAGACGCCGAGCTGGGCTGACTGCTGCTGGACTAGGCAGTGAGATCAGCTGCTGCTGGGCCTGGATGATGATTGGCTGTTTGATCAGAAGTATGTAATCAGAACAAATACTCGATACAAGCTGGACATAGTTACCACAGTGGGATTACACTGGAGGAGACAAGCCACAACAACATAAATGTTTCTCTAATTAATGTTTTACTCATTCGCTCCGGTCACATGAATAACGAGCTGCTGCTGCTCGATGATCGTTTCTAATGAAGCGACATTATTTATCTCAGCCTCATTAGGACACATCACAACCGAGTCCGCAACACATTAGTATGCAAAAAGGTACGGCAACAGTGACAAGAGAGAACCACAACACACACACACAACTCTAATAGGCCCTTGGCAGCGTTAAAGACTCGACCACAGAAACAAGTCTTACGTCGACACAGCAACTCTGTGTCAGTCCTGACTAAACTGGCATGTTACCACACACACACACCCACACACACACACACACACACGTCTGGAATTTAATGTTAGGTCAGCAGAACGAATGCTAATACAGTGGATCAGTGGGTGATGCCAAAACCTTGTTTATGGATGTGTAAGGAGTGTGTGTGTGTGTGTGTGTGTGTGTGTGTGTGTGTGTGTGTGTGTGTGTTTCCATGCATGTCAATGCTGCATCATGTAATTTAAACATTTAAAAGAAAACAATGTGAATATTCTTTCTCAAATTAAAGGTTTTTGTTCATGCTTCATCTTTAAACTGAACATTAACAGACTGTAAAAGCAGTTTGTAACTTTAAAGAAACATCAGCTGTTTAAAATAAAAAGACAGAAACAGAAACTGACCAATAAAAATCAGAGTTTTTCTTCTGCAGGTGTTGTACCTGTCGGGGCGTCTCACTTTAAATCCTCGGCGTCGCTCGGTGCAGAGATCTCAGTCCTCGTTATCCAGACTTTGTTCAGACACTCGAACGCATCGCAGCAGCTCTGAGTTCAAAGTGAGCGAGCGAGATAAAGACAGAGTGCAGAGAGAGAGGAGAGAGAGATTAAGGAAGAGGAGGAGGAGACTGAACATAAACGAGAGGAGAGAGGGAGGAGAGAAAGGAAAGGAGGGAGGGGAGGTTGTGTAGTAGGAGGAAAGAGGTGGAGGAAGAAGGAGATGGGAAGAGGAGAAAGGAGGAGAAAAGGAAGGAAGGGAAGAAAGGAGAGAGGAGGAAACACTGTGGGAAAGGAGGAGTAAGAGGAGGCAAGTGGAGGTATAGAAAAGGAAAGAGGACTGTACTAATAAAAAGGGGAAGGAAAGGAAACAAAGAACGAGAGACATGAGAGGAACTGGGGACCAGACAAGGAGCCAAAACTGGGTTTAAGGGAAGGAAGGGAAGATAGGAAGTAAAAAGAAGCAAAGGAGTGAGAGAGGAGGTGTAAAGGAGGAGGTAAGAAAGAGGTAGAAAGAAAAGGACCTAATGCAGAGAAAAGGAGGTATAAGGGAACAGAGCAGAAAGAAAAGTAGGAAACAAGAAAATGAAGCAGAGGATGATGAAAGAAAGGAGAGAATAAGGAGGGAGGAAGAGGATGAGGAGAAGATAGAACTTAGGAGTGGGAAATGAGGAAGGAAGGTGAGAAGAAGGAGATAAAGGTAGAGAAGGATAAGGAGGTAGGAGCAAGTGAGAAAGAGGTGAAGAGAGGCAGTAAGGAAGGAGGGAAGAAGCAGAGGAGGAGGATTAAAGGAAGGATAAACTTATAAAGGACAGACAGGAGAGAGAAAAGAGGAGAGTACGATGAAGAAGGAGGACGAGAGGCGGAGATATACCGGCAACGACCAGAAGAAACCTCCACCAAAACCTGCAGTTCCTCTAACGTCCACTAGAGCTCCAGCAGTGAGTCAGTCTCCATAGGTCCCCATGTTCAAATGTCCCGCTCTTGGTAGTTTGTATAGTGTTCCTCTGTAATAAAAACAAATTAACAAAATCCTGCCGGAAAAAACTCCTTTTCAACAGCTGTGTGTGTTGTGGTGTGTGTTGTGTGTGTGTGTGTGTGTGTGTGTGTGTGTGTGTGTGTGTGTGTGTGTGTGTGTGTGTTTTTTTGGGGTTGTGGCTAAACGCCTGGAAATGTCCTCAGCACTCCAGCTGTGAGGCCCCAAAACACACACACACCCGACCTTTCCGACCTCTCCGGTCATGAGGTTTTTTTTTTTTTGGGGTGGGGTTCATGCATCAGACGTAAACAAGACGAGACGACGACGTCAACGTCGCCCACTCGGGGGGTGGGAAGTATTACAATAAAACTGAAGGCTGCAGACGGAGCTGCCCGGGTGGCACGGGCGAAGGAGACGGAACAAGAAAACCAGAGCACACCAGATTCCTGAGATTCTTCAGTAAAGGGGAGTGCTTGTTATACTGAATATCAGCACGGCCGTGCTGATATTCAGTATAACAGCACTCCCTCTCTTCTACAAGCTCCATTATTAAACAAAGAAGTAATGTTACTTAATGCCAAGAAATAATAAACATTGGTGCTGATATAGAGAATAACAGCACGGTGTCACTGTATCTGCTTTATAGGTGCTAAGGTTACCGGAATAGTCATCTGACACTATTTCTACAAATAATTTAAAAACACCACAGCGGATCGGAATTTATTGATATCTGATAATAAACCTGATCAACCATCATCAGTAACAATACACAAGAACTAACCTGATCATTCTTTAACAGTTACCTTATGTTTCTGTAGCGTTGACAGAACGTTCCAATAAAAACATATCAGCAGTTTGAAGTAAACTAAAGCGCCGTGCGCTGTCCCTTTAAGAAATATGACACATGGACCATTCATTACGTCTCGTAACACCACATCACTCTAGAAAACACGAGATTCAGTCTGACTGTCAGTTCAGCATCAATAATCCATATCCAAAGATAAACTGTGTTTTTGTACAAACATTTTGCAGTTAAGAAATCTGCCAATTATTGTAGATTAGTTAACGGTGCTTGTCGAACTGTTGTAGAAATCCAATAACACACCAGGGTCGTGCCGTTATATTGATATCAGCATGAGGGGTGCTAATATTCAATTATACGGCACTCCAAGCAGTTTGAAGTAACTATAAGCCCCCCTGCACTGTCCCTTTAAGAATATGACACTTGATCAACTCATTACATGTCCGTAAAAAAAACATCACTCTAGAAAGTGTATTTTAGTATTAGAGGAACGTTAGTTTAGAGTTAGAGCAGCGTTATTTTAGAGTTGACCCAGCGTTATTTTAGAGTTAGACCCGCGTTATTTTAATGTTAGACCAGTGTTATTTTACTGTTAGACCAGCGTTTTTTTTAGAGTTAGACCAGCGTTATATTAGTGTTAGACCAGCGTTATCTTAGAGTTAGACCAGCATTATTTAGTGTTGACCGCGTACCTTGAGTTAGACCAGCGTTATATTGAGTTAGACAGCGTTATATTAGTCTTAGGACCAGCGTTACATTAGAGTTAGACCAGCGTTATTTTAGAGTTAGAACAGCGTTATTTTAATGTTAGACGACTGTTTGACACATGAAGAGTTCTCAGTAGAGTCAGAGCGTTTGGTGACTTAAAACATTTTGTTATTTCTCCGTGATGTGACGGTGTTTTCTTCAGCCTGTGGACTTTTATTGGTCCTCGGTCGATCTACTTCACCGACCGTGAGCAGCATGCTCCGGTCTATGAGGCTCATCTTTCCTGTTGCGTCACACAGAAATGTGCTTATTGCAGTAGAAATAGTCTTGACCTCTGACCCCCGCCCCCGTCTTTTCCATTGATCTAACGGATCATCATTCGAGTGTGTCAGCTTATTCCCTCATCTTTGATCCTCCTCACTTCCTGAAACTCTTCTGCTGACCTGACTGTCGACTTAAAAACAGGATGGATATGAACAGGCCCACCCACACACCACACACACAACACACACACACACACACACACACACACACAACACACACACACACACACACACACACACACCTTTGACAACACCACCACCTACAGTCCAACCTATGAACAGCAACATGATCTCATTCATTAAAACACGAGTTTTAGTGACGTTTTGTTTTCTAATGACTCTAAAATAGACAAAATGTCCAAGTTCCCAAACAGAGATCAACATCTTCACGTGAGCTTTGTTGAACTAATTTTGAATTTCCAACTGTTTTTGAGGTTTTGGATCTAAAATGAAGGAGAATTTTCTCATGTACTCTTTCAACTTGTAATTTTTCATCCATGACTCCAAGTTGTATTTCTTGTTTGTTTCCCACATCCAGACACCAGATATTTTCTGTCTTCAACTTCAACTTTGTAAAATCTTCAACTTCAAAAAATAATAATAAATGAGTGTTCCGACAGCAACAAGCTAAAACTTGCCTACAAAGTTTATTTGGACTTTGTTTTCTGGATTTCTTCCTCTAATTGTCTTTTGTTTCTCTTTCACTGAGGAAGTCAAATGGTTTCGTCCCCACCCACAATAGAAAAACTTGAGTTTCCCTGAATTTCAGTTTAAAAAAGAAAAGAGAAACATTTAAAGCAACATTGTGTACATTTCTCTCAAACCAAATCACATGTTTAAAATCTATAGAGAAGTTACGCCAATGTTGCTTTAAGTCATTGAAATACAGTTGTGACAGGTCTCGTAATAACGTGAGGCAGTTTTGAGTGCACAGAAAAGCTACAGATAACCGTGGTGGCTGTAACATGCAGCTATGGATCGATCCAGTTTTTAATGTGAAATGGAGCATGAAGTCAGTAATGGGACCGGGTTGAGATGTAGGCAAAAGTACACAGCCTGTTCTGTGTTTCTCATGTGGCTGTTCAATGGACACCAAACCAAACTCAGATGATGAAGATCAGTTTTTAATTGAAGTACTCTCATAATGACTTGAAATACTGTCTCTAAATGGACTTTCAGGTTGGCTTTGTTTCGTAACTTCTGTTTTCAAGATGCAGAACGAATTTTTTAGTCAACCTGGACGAGATCGAAATCTTTAACTGCTTCCTGAGTTTTGGTTTTAGTTGGTTTTTAGTAGTTTGCTAAGAGTTTTCAAAACTTTCCAGACGATTACCTGTGAGAAAATGACACTCAGAATCTGTAAAGTGCTTCCTCATGTCCTGCTGAATGCAATCATATGTCATTAACTTACCCTTTGGACTGTTATTTAGAAGCCAATGACTCGTTATCTCATAACCACACGCGATTATCTAACTCCAACCTCTCTGCTCTATAGATACTAAACTTTGATTTGCACTTTGAGCCATTGAACACTAATCCATAAAATGACATCTCAGGACTTTTTATAACCAAAATACACAACACTCGGCAGTACCACGTGTGCTGAAATACTGAAGATTGAGAACAACAAGGTAAAACAGTGTTCTGGGAAGGTGTTTCAATGCTCGTGACACGTTATGTTAGCTTAGTCTGTTAGCTGCCGTTAGCTCATGTTAGCTCAGTCTGTTAGCTGCCGTTAGCTCAGTCTGTTAGCTGCCGTTAGCTCATGTTAGCTCAGTCTGTTAGCTGCCGTTAGCTCAGTTTGTTAGCTCATGTTAGCTGCTGTTAGCTCATGTTAGCTGCTGTTAGCTCATGTTAGCTGCTGTTAGCTCAGTCTGTTAGCTGCCGTTAGCTCATGTTTGCTCAGTCTGTTAGCTGCCGTTAGCTCATGTTTGCTCAGTCTGTTAGCTGCCGTTAGCTCATGTTTGCTCAATCTCTTAGCTGCCGTTAGCTCATGTTAACTCAGTCTGTTAGCTCATGTTAGCTCAGTCTGTTAGCTCATGTTAGCTCAGTCTGTTAGCTTAGTTTGTTAGCTGCTGTTAGCTCATATGGGTCATACCAATATCTTCTTCGTCTCAGCCTTCTCCATCAACCTCTTCGCTCTCTTCTCCTCTGCCATCATGTTGGTTAGGTGAGCGAGCAAGAAGCCGCCGGACAAGAGTGAAACTCTGTGATTTACAGAGTTTATGATGGACAGTGAAGTAAACTGCTGACAGCTGTAGCTGTCGTTAGCTCAGTCTGTTAGCTGCTCACCGCCAAGCTGACGAACTGAGTGTTTGTACCAACAGGCGTTATGGACTACCAGGAAGAAGAAGAGGAGGTAACCAGGTCCAGCAGCTTCTATGGACATGATGGTAGAGGAGAAGAGAGTGAAGAGGACGCTGACGGAGGAAGAGAAAAGGAGAGAGTGAGCGAGCAAGAAGCCGCCGGACAAGAGTAAATGTGGGACTGACTTTTAGTGGTTGGTGAGAGCTTGGTGAAATAAAAGGCTGAAAGACAGACGCCGAGCTGGGCTGGGGACCTGGTTGATGATTGGCTGTCCATCAGAAGTAATGTAATCAGAACAAATACTCGAGTACAGCTGGACATAGTTACCACAGTGGGATTACACTGGAGGAGACAAACCACAACAAACATAAATGTTTCTCTAATTAATGTTTTACATCATTCGCTCCGGTCACATGAATAACGAGCTGCTGCTGCTCGATGATCGTTTCTAATGAAGCGACATTATTCATCTCGGCCTCATTAGGACACATCACAACCGAGTCCGCCACACATTAGTATGCAAAAAGGTACTTATTCATTCACGCCAACAGTGACAAGAAAGGACACACACACACACACACACACACACACACACACACCTCTAATAGGCCCCTTGGCAGCGTTAAAGACTCGACCACAGAAACAAGTCTTACGTCGACACAGCAACCCTGTGTCAGTCCTGACTGAACTGGCATGTTACCACACACACACACACACACACACACGGCTGTCTGGAATTTAATGTTAGGTCAGCAGACAAATGCTAATACAAGTGGATCAGTGGGATGATGCCAAAACCTTGTTTATGGATGTGTAAGAGAGTGTGTGTGTGTGTGTGTGTGTGTGTGTGTGTTTCCATGCATGTCAATGAACGCTGCATCATATAATTTAAACATTTTAAAAGAAGAAAATGTGAATTATTTTTCTAAAATTAAAGTTTTTTTTCCATGCTTCATCTTTAAACTGAAAATAAAATCTGTTTCATTTTAACTGAGCAGTTTGTAACTTTAAAGAAAACATCAGCTGTTTAAAATAAAGACAGAAACAGAAACTGACCAATAGAAATCAGAGTTTTCTCTCTGCAGGTGTTCGTACCTGTCGGGGCGTCTCACTTTAAATCCTCGGCGGTCGCTCGGTGCAGAAATCTCAGTCCTCGTTATCCGGACTTTGTTCAGACACTCGAACGCATCGCAGCAGCTCTGAGTTCAAAGTGAGCGAGCGAGATAAAGACAGAGTGCAGAGAGAGAGAGAGAGAGAGATAGATTAAGAGAAGAGGAGGAGACTGAACATAAACGAGAGAGAGGGGAGGAGAGAAAGGAAAGGAGGGAAAGGAGGGAGGGGAGGTGGTGTAGTAGGAGGAAAGAGGTGGAGGAAGAAGGAGATGGGAAAGAGGAAGAGGAGGGCAGGAGGAGAAAAGGAAGGAAGGAAGGAGAGAGGAAACAATGTGGGAAAGAAAGGTAAAAGGAGGCAAGTAGGAGGTATAGAGAAGGAAAGAAGGACTGTACTAGAATAAAAAGGGGGAAGGAAAGGAAACAAAGAAAGAAAGAATGGAAAGAGAGACATCAGAGGGAGTAGGGAGCAAGACAAGGAGCTAAAACTGGGTATAAGGAGGAAGGAAGGGAAGATAGGAAGTAAGAAAAGAAGCAAAGGAGTGAGAGAAGGAGGTGTAAAGGAGGAGGTAAGGAAAGACGGTAGAAAGAAAAGGACCTAATGCAGGAGAAGAGGAGGTATAAAGGGAGCAGAGCAGGAAAGAAAGTAGGAAACAGGGAAATGAAGCAGAGGATGATGAAAGAAAGGAGAGAATGAGGAGAAGATAGAACTTAGGAAGTGAGGAAATGAGGAAGGAAGGGTGAAAAGAAGGAGAGAAAGGTATAAGGAGGTAGGAAGCAGGTGAGAAAGAGGTGAAGAGAGGCAGTAAGGAAGGAGGGAGGAGGATTAAAGGAAAGGATAAAAGCTCTATAAAAAGGACAGACAGGAGAGAGAGAAGAGGAGGAGACGATGAAGAAGGAGGAACGAGAGGAGGAGATATACAACGATCAAGAAGACGACTCCAAAAACTGCAGTTCCTCTAACGTCCACTAGAGGCTCCAGAACTGAGTCAGTCTCCATAAGTCCCCATGTTAAAATGTCCAACTCTTGGTAGTAATATTGTATAGTGTTCCTCTGTAAATAAATAAATTAACAAAATCCTGCCAGAAAAACTCCTTTCAACAGCTGTGTGTGTGTGTGTGTGTGTGTGTGTGTGTGTGTGTGTGTGTGTGTGTGTGTGTGGAAAACAAGCCTGGAAAATGTCCGTCAGCACTCCAGCTGTGAGGCCCCAAAACAACAGCAGCTAAACCGCGACCTTTTCCGACCTCTCCGGTCATGAGGTTTTTTTTTGGGGTGGGGTTCATGATCAGACGCAGGTTGGTGGTAATGAGGAGACGTAAACAAGACGAGACGACGACGTACGTCGCCACTCGGGGGGGTGGGAAGTCTTACAAATAAACTGAAGGCTGCAGACGGAGCGGTGGCACAGGAGAAGGAGACGAAACTAATGAAAACCAGAGCGACACCAAGATTCCTGAGATTCTTCAGTAAAGAGAGAGTGCTGTTATACTGAATATCAGCACGGCCGTGCTGATATTCAGTATAACAGCACTCCTTCTCTTCTACAAGCTCCATTTATTAAACAGAAGTAATGTTTACTTAATGCCAAGAAATAAATAAACACTGGTGCTGATATAGAGAATAACAGCACGGTGTCACTGTGTCTGCTTTATAGGTGCTAAGGTTACAGGAATATCATCTGAACATATTTCTACAAAAAAAAACACAAGGATCGAGAATTTATTTAATATCTGATAATAAACTTGATCAACCATCGTCAGTAATCAATACACCAAGAACTAACCTGATCATTCTTTAACAGTTAACTTAATGTTTTTGTAGCGTTGACAGAACGTTCCAATATAAACATATCAGCAGTTTGAAGTAAACTAAAGCGCTGTGCGCTGTCCCTTTAAGAAATATGACACCTGGACAATTCATTACGTGTCCGTAACAACACATCACTCTAGAAACACGGGATTCAGTCTGACTGTCAGTTCAGCATCAATAGAATCCATATCCAAAGATAAACTGTGTTTTTGTACAAACATTTTGCAGTTAAGAACTCTCTACCAACGTTATTTTAGCATTAGATAAACGTTGCTTGTTGAACTGTTGTATAAATCCAATAACACACTCAAGGTCGTGCCGTTATATTGAATATCAGCATGAGCTGTGCTAATATTCAATATAACGGCACTCCAAGCAGTTTGAAGTAAACTGCACTGTCCCTTTAAGAAATATGACACTTGAACAATTCATTACGTGTCCGTAACAACACACTCTAGAAACACGAGATAAAGTGTTATTTTAGTATTAGACGAGCGTTATTTTAGAGTTAGACCAGCGTTATTTTAATGTTAGACCAGCGTTATTTTACTGTTAGACCAGCGTTATTTTAGAGTTAGACCAGCATTATGTTAGACGAGGGTTATTTTACTGTTAGACGACTGTTTGACACATGAAGAGTTCTCAGTAGAGTCAGAGCCGTTTGGTGACTTAAACACTGTTATTTCGCCGTGCATGTGACGGTGTTTTCTTCAGCCTGTGGACTTTTATTGGTCCTCGGTCGATCTACTTCACCGACGTGAGCAGCATGCTCCGGTCTATGAAGGCTCATCTTTCCTGTTGCGTCACACAGAAATGTGCTTATTGCAGTAGAAATAGTCTTGACCTCTGACCCCTGCCCCGTCCTTTTCCATTGATCTAACGGATCATCATTCGAGTGTGTCAGCTTATTCCCCTCATCTTTGATCCTCCTCACTTCCTGAAACTCTTCTGCTGACTCTGACTGTCGACTTAAAAACAGGATGGATGATGAACAGGCCACACACACACACACACACACACACACACACACACCGAACCATGTACATGACCTTTGACAACACCACCACCTACAGTCCAAACTTTGAACAGCAACATGATTCATTCATTAAAACACGAGTTTTAGTGACGTTCTTGTTTTGTAATGACTCTAAACTAAGACAAAATGTCACAAGCTCACAAACAGAGATCAACATCCTTCACGTGAAGCTATGTGGAAATATATTTTTGAAATATTCCAACTGTTTTTGAAGGTTTTGGACCTAAAAAGGAGAATTTTCTCATGTACTCCTTTCAACTTGTAATTTTTCATCCATGACTCTAAGTTGTATTTCTTGTTTGTTTCCCACATCCAGACACCAGATTAGAAGATATTTTCTGTCTGTCCTCTACTTTAAAAATAAATAAATAATGAGGTATTCACCGACAGCAACAAGCTAAAACCTGCCTACAAAGTTGATTTGGACTTTGTTTTCTGGATTTCTTCCTCTAATTGTCTTTTGTTTCTCTTTCACTGAGGAAGTCAAATGTGTTTCGTCCCCCCACAATAGAAAAACTCGAGTTTCCCTGAATATCAGTTAAGAAAAAAAGAAAAGAGAAACATTTAAAGCAACATTGTGTAACATTTCTCTCAAACCAAATCACATGGTTTAAAATCTATAAGAAAAGTTACGCAATGTTGCTTTAAGTCATTGAAATACAGTTTGTGACAGGTATCGTAATGTTGTGAGGCAGTTTTTGAGTGCACAGAAAAAGATACAGAGATAACCGTGGTGCTGTAACATGCAGGTTTGGATCGATCCAGGTTTTTTAATGTGAAATAGAGCATGAAGTCAGTAATGGACCGGGTTGAGATGTAGGTAAAATAAGATACACGGTCTGTTCTGTGTTCTCATGTGGCTGTTCAATGACACCAAACAAACTCCGATGATGAAGATCAGTTTTTACTTGAAGTACTCTCATAATGACTTGAAATACTGTCTCTAAATGGACTTTAAGGTTGGCTTTGTTTCGTTAACTTCTGTTTTCAAGATGCAGAACGAACTTTTAAGTCAACCTGGACACGATCGAAATCTTTCAAACTGCTTCCTGAGTTTCGGTTTTAGTTGGTTTTTAGTAGTTTGCTAAGACGTTTTCAAAAAGTTACCAGACGAGTTACCTGTGAGAAAATGATCCACTCAGAATCATTTCCTGCTGAATGCAATCATGTGTCATTAACTTACCCTATTGGACTGTAATTTAGAAGCCAATGACTCGTTATCTCATAACCGCACAATTATCTAACTGCAACCTCTCTGCTCTATTAGATATAAACTTTGATTTGCACTTTGAGCCATTGAACCATAACAGATTAAATGACATCTCAGGACTTTTTATTAACCAAATACACAAACACTCGGCAGTACACGTGTTGCTGAAATACTGAAGATTGAGAACAACAAGTTAACAGTGTTCTGGGAAGCTGGTTTTCATGCTCGATGACACGTTACCGTACTTGGCTGGATGCTCCGTCACGTACCAACATGAGAATAGTGACCCACAAACCTTCAGCGCAGGTAACGTTATACGCGAGATTGCTTCATTTACTGCCGCCTCAGGTGTGTTTTGCTTCTATATATATCCGTGTGTGTGAGCGTGCAACAATAAAAGTTTGTTTCACAGTTCTGCACACGTCATGGTGAGTGCTGAGAGTCTGTAAAAAGGGTGGAGGTATTTACATCTACTCCTGTTACTCTAATGAGCAGCTTGTAAAACAGTAATTTAACAGAGAGAAGCTGAGAAAAGGAAATTACAAACCAAAGTTGAGTTTGTTAATCCAGTTTGAACTGCATCACAGCTGACCATTTTTACTTCTGCTGCAATTAGGGTTGTGCCAGTAAAGTTTCTAAGTCTGAAAGACTGCTGTGTCTTGGGTTGTTGAGTTGGAGGAGAGAAGGATGGGTTGGGTGGTTGGTTATTTAGAAAACTCATCCTCATAGATTACATCCTCTGTAAACAAAAATGGGCAGTTACAACCACAAAATTATTACATGTCTCTTCATCTTTAACAAATCTATGACAAATAAACATAACTCTGGTTACTAGATGGCGCCGTTTCAGTTTCCACCTCCTTCCACGATGTTCCCTATCACTGTATTCACTTCCATCATCATCATCATCTCTTGGTGTCTCTCACTCTCCCCCCCGGAGGATTTTGGTAAAGGAGAGGAGGAAATGCCGACGGCTTCGCAGGAAACAAGATTCCGGCGAGGATATTGATAACAAGTCTTTCTTTCTGTCCCTCGCTCTTCTCTAAACAGGACGCTCAAATCCACACCCATGGTCTTCGAGCATCACCACCATCACCGTCTGACAGCAGCGGATTCAGTGACTCCCTGCTCAAAGAGGAAGTTGCATTAAGGGTTTAGTCTACGATGATGTCAGCCTCTCCTGTCGGATACTCTTTGGCTTAAAGTTTCAACTTCCAGACGGAAGGGGAACAATGACCGCTGGCATCTGATGCACGTCAGAATAAACCCACGCCCAGTGTTTTCTGTGCACACTGCTGGTATCCTGAGGTGTATCGTTACAGCTGCTATCATCACTGTTTCAACCTCTGTTAGGAAAAGCAGCATTCAGTCAGTACGTGGTGTGTGCAAATAGCATCAAGTGATGCATTTCAACTACTGCTAGAGACACTGTGACTGGATGTACCGGTTTGTCACGGTTGGATGTCCTGACAAATATCTGTTATTTGGCGCCAATGCTACCTATGAACCAGTCATGTATGTTAATGGTTAGCTCTCATGCCAAAGATAAAGTTTGTCTTTCCTAAAGCGCACACCGTAAAGTATCCAGCAACAAAAACGCTACATTAACACCGACCACGGTTCACTCCATAGGTGTACCAAGCCCTGAAACAACTGCCCCCGATCCTGGATGCATGCATGGAGGTGTGTACAAAAAAGTTAAAGACCGGATGGGAAACCATCTGCGGCCTTCGTTATGCCCGGTAGATGTTGAGTTATTTTTCCTAAGAAACTAAAATAAATGATATGCTGGTGCTGGATCATTACGCCTCATCCTCTGGTGACGTTCAGCATCATATCAAAGTTCATGGTGGTCCAACCAACCAATGGCTGTTGAGATATTTCAGTATGAACTCCTACAGAGCCAGCAACCCTTTCCAAAAAGGACAACAGGATTTTGCCCTCTTTGTGGACAACTCCCTGCCAATGTTTATTTCCTGTTTCTTTGATTACTTGCTCTCATATTCATGTTTTCATGTATTAGACTAGAGAACAAAACAAAGAGCATATATAAAACTCAAAAATCGAAATAATAAAAAGAAAGTGCCTCATGTTTTCTGCCTTCCGCAGTTTAAAAGATAAAACGGTTATCTCGTCTCCCAAAAGGTTCTTATTTCTAAAATCGACTCCGCAAGTCGACAGAACAAAGAGATGATCTTATTTTGAAGGAGGCTTTGGGGAATCTGCCTCGGGGGGACTGATTCAAACCCTTGTCCCAGAAAGAAAAAGTGTTTTTAGATTTTATTTAAATGCAAAGTTCTGTTGCAAGAGATCCGCTGTAATAATTTTGATAATACGTTTGTTCTCCCATGAAAAACACCAACAGTCATCTAACCTGATCCGGCCTGGGTCAAACTTTAACACAGTCAACAGGTTTTATACGTTTTAACCATGGGGACGAGGGTTTCTAAAATATTTAACATGCAATAAACAGTTTTTTTTAACCACTAGGGGGCAGCGGAAACAAGAACTGAACATTAATGCTCATGTTTTGCGTCAGATATGGAGGGACTTGATTGCCGTTTACAGCGTGTGTTACATAACCTCACTGCTATGCATCGCAGAGATCATGATGATGTTAACATGGTCAGGACTGAACACAACCTCCTAAAACAACCAATTCTGGCTTCATGGGGACTTCAAAGGCAATTCTGAGATTTATTTCAAAACACATTAAATATTTTGGACAATAGTTGCTGAAAACACGTGAAAAGACTGAACGATACATCACTGAAATGTGGAGTTTGACGTTCAAACAGTTTTTCACCAGTTTTCAGTTTTCAGGATTTTGTGGGCGGTCCTTAAAGGGCGGCCCGATGACACGCTGAGGCCACCCTGAGCAAAGAGACAGAGATGAATCCATCTCAGCTCAGAGTGTTTCAAATTTTGCGATTAGTTAGTTGTTGGTTAACACTTTCTTCTTTGGTCTGACGAACTCAGAACAGATATTTATTCTTATTTTCATGGACTGTAAGTCAATATGTTAGCAAACAGTTACACATCCAACAGACGGAGTTGTTTTTCTGGCCACATAGCGAATTTAAGTCCAATATTTACTCTCGTTTTTTATACTTTTTGGTCTCCTGAAGGAAATATCTGGCTCTTGATCTGCTAACTGTAGCGTTCGGTGCTGGGAAGAAAGCGTATGGTGGCTTTATGAGAGGTGATAAGTCAAATATGCGCCAAAGAAAATACAGCAGATGATAATATATCAGCAAAGTTCCAGATTAATATCTCAGGTAAAAAGGGGGATTCATTTCTCTCATGTCTGTCTCAACACCTACTGCCGTTAGTTTTAGACATACGAGAGTTACGTAACATAGGAGCAAATTAAACTGAGCTGTAAATCAACCACAGCTTCCTGTTCTTGTCTCTGAGTCTGATGTAACCAGCAGCTGTGGCTGAAGGAAATATGTTAGTTGTTGCGGAGACGTGCTGAAGCGTCACAGCATACATCGATACATTTTATTTCTGTCACACAACATTCACTCAAGTTCAATTAATTATTTTTCTGATGTCCTCCGGCTGCTCCGCCTCAACTCTCTGTGATTTACAGAGTTTATGATGGACAGTGAAGTAAACTGCTGACAGCTGTAGCTGCTGTTAGCTCCGAGCTCCGGAGGGAGTGTTGGTGTTTGGACCAGTGTCACCGCTTTGACCTCAGACACAACCATCCATCTCAGGATGAAAGCCATGTTGGGGTGTGGGCACTATTTCAGGGTGGGCGGTGGATTCCTCTGCAGGGAAATGACAGGAAATGTGAAAAAATGCCAACCAAGGTTTTGATGATGGACCCCGACTGTCTCTGACATCCTCTGAACTTGACACTGTCGCCATGTGATATCTTTAAAATGTATTCATTTCCAAAACGACTCTCTCGGAGTAAATCCCTGGAAAGTTTCACTGCTGCTTGTGTAACAACACAGTGACGTAAAGAAGTGGATATCTGGACAGATAACATTAACTGAAAACTCGTCACAGCAGACGTCAATCAGTGGATCAGCTCTTATTTCATTTTCAAGATACTTCAAAACAAGAAGCAGAAAATTAAACCCCTGCTCACATCAACCTTTGAAAAGCTCGAGTACTGAAACATCTTTAGATTTTAAAGCAACATCTTGGACAGTAAACTGCTGTCAACTGTAGCTGCTGTTAGCTCAGTCTGTTGGAGGAGTGTTAGTGTTTGTACCACAGGCAATTTGGACCATCGGGAAGAAGAAGAGGTGGTTTACAGGCCCAGTGAGGAGAGTGGAGCCGGTGTCGTGCCAGAACAGGAGCTGGGCAAGCAAGCAATGTAACAAAGCTCCGCAGCTTCTATGGACAGAATGACAGAGGAGAAGAGACTGAAGAGGACGTTGAAGGAGGAAGCTAGAGATTTCTCCTCGGGAGTTTGTGAAGACCAAAAGCAGCTACAAGAAATATCCGACTTGTTTGCCGCCTTTTCTGTCCTCCACACGGACTGTTGCAACAAAAACAAGCTCAAACCTGGACTGGTCACAAAAAAACTCAACAGAATCTTGGTTCCTTTCCAACAGATTCTACATTCACACTCTTTAGATTATCTGGAAAATGCATCGTCACAAAGCTGAAAACTGTATTTATAACTAGATATATTTCCCTCAGGAGTTGGTGGAGACCAAAACAGAAGAGTGAATATTTGACAAAGTGGCCAGAAAAATGACTCCATGTCTGCCGGATGTGTAAATAACCAACTGCTCGTCTACAAATTCACTTAAACTCCCCAAAACTGAGCGTGATTGGCCGCCGCTGGGTTAGGTTTCCTGCATAACGAGTACTTTTACTTTGATACTTTGAGTAAATTCAATGCAGCACTTATACTTTGCACCCTGAATACTTGGCGAGGCTTCTCACTGAACTCCCCGAGGCGACGTGGCTGAAACGAGCAGTCGGGATCTGAGCGAGTGTCGGAGACGGCCTGCCGCGTACAGAGCGATCCTCCAGCCTCAGGAATCAGTAAATCAGCGCTGACGTTTGTGGCCAACCGGCAGACAAAGATCCATCACGGAGTCTAAACTCTGACATGCACGCAGAGCTGCCAAGGCAGACACAGATGCAGACGAGCGTATAAAAGGAAGATGGATCCACGGAGGACTTCTCTTTACGTCGTTTTTCCATGTGCGAGTTCAGAAGATTGACGAGCAACGTGGAGAGGCCAAGAGAAATATCAGTTTGTTACAATTTAGATCTTTAATGACCGAACCTCTGACTCACTTCACACAACATAAACACAAAGACAGAGTGGGTGGAAAGAGCCTGCTCCACGTTTCCACTGTTTTCTCCTCGCCTCGATTTGCACGACCGGGTTCAAAAAGTGGTTTTCCTGTCATAACTCAGTGCAGGTCTTCCCAGGACAGAGCACACACACACACACTTACAAACATGTAACACATGCATGCACACTTAATAAAATAAAGCAGATGTTATCCAAAATTTCCGGAGCAGAGGGTGACTAAATGTCTGCTTCAGCTACTGATTAACCACATACCGCTCAGCTCTTATCGCTCACAGAAGCATCAGCTAAGATTTTTACTGACCCCGAGCACTAAACCATCATCACATATTCACAGCGGGAAACGTCAGCACGGCTCCGATTTATGGATTTTTTCCTGCAGACAGACAGTTTCAGATACTTGAAGTAAAATGACTTGAACAGCTCGGCGTCTTTCAGCCTTTTATTTCACCAAGCTCTCGCCAACAGGAGTTAAACTGCAACAAAATGTTGCTTTAAAAACATAAAAACAAACTCTGACTTTTCAATAAAAGCTGACACCAGAACTTTTAACTTTGAAGTAACTCACTGGATGTTCAGAGTCACTTCTCTCTCCAACTCCGAACAAATGACTGACTTTCCTCATTTGTGCTGTGAAGGCAGTGAACCTGCAGCTGGAAAGTACCCACTGTTCGCTGGTTATATAACTCCGAGCACGACTGATGGGAGATTACACACTGTTTACAAGGACGCCCTCCAGGCACTGGCAGTCGCTCATAAACCGCTGCAGCCACACACACTCATAACCACAAAGACGACTGAATACACCAGATGCAGCAGAAGCCTTGAAGGCATCAGTGGAGAGGAGAGTGTGCGAAGAACTGATTCATATAAAAAAGGGTAAAAAGTTCTATTTCTATGTCCGTCAGCATCAAAGCTTCACATGAACGTCCACTAAAAATGTTATTTCATAGGTCACAGATGCTGGAAAACATTTAGGAGACAACTCCAGCGTTTCATTCTGGATGATTGAGTCATATCTTATCTCACACACTGTGCCGTCACTCAGTTTCATAAGAATCCATGATGTAAATGGACATCTACAACTAGATCTAAGATTTCATCATTTCAAATGATAGAAAAGATCAAATATGACACTGAACTGCAAAGACTTTTGACCGAGGAACAACCAGGAATGATTCATCTCAAAGCGCACTAAATGATCAGCTTTCAAAGTAATCAATAAAATCTTTGAGTTGGTGTACGGAAGCCAGAATCTGTGTGACGTGATCGTGTTTCTTTGTCCGGGTCGAAAACCTGGCAGCGGTTTTGAATGAGCTGCAGACGAGAGGGGCAGAAAGCAAAGAATAAAGTAATCTAGCTGACTGGTTACGAAGGCGTGCATGACAATTTCCAGATTTTTGGCAACGGAGGGAAACGGTCTGATCCCTGAAATATTTCCGAGCTGATGAAAACAGGACTGAGTTAATCTGTTCGCCTGAGCTGATCGAAAATGACACTGAAGTTTCTGCAATGCTGATTTAGTTTAAGATTTGGTTATTTTCACAATCCTGACCTATGACCAGCATCTCCGTCTCTCTGCTACATTTAAGCTGCAGAAAGTTGAAGTGTTCCAACAGTGATCTGCAGGGTCACAGCTTAGATAGATCGGAGCATCATCTGCGTAGAAACTGATATTATTAACAAATACTGTGGCCAAGCGGGAGCCGGGCATGGAAAATATGATTGGACCTGGCACTTTCTGTCTTAGATAAACCACATCAGAGCAGTGTCACTGATCCCCATCCAGCGCACCACACAGTCCAACAGCATTTCATGGTCAGTAGCATCAAATCCTTAAATTTAAGAGAATGGATTCATCGTCGGCTGCCAGCAACAAGTCGCTTTAGCCTAAATATAACATTACTGAGCGTTCAGTTACTACATATCCCATCAGTCTTAGCCTCTCACACACTGTCGAAGCCTAACAGTCATATAAAAAGTCTCGAGTATCTTCTTCCTCTGCATCATGAGCTAAAAACTATTAAAACAACATCACTGCTGCACTGTCACATGTTCTCTCATCACTGCAAAGACACCCTCTGTATTTTATATGAACTCAATCCCTCACACTCCGTCCAGCTGCTGGAAACTCACACTGGATTAATTCACCTGTTTCGGTAACACCGACTGCTCGAGGCACAGTGGATGGTTTTCATTCTTTTCACGGGATTTGCTGGAAATAAAACAAATATAGAATAACACAAACTAAACAAAATCATTCTGACAAGACAATGTCGCAAACTAAACAAAATCATTCTGACAAGACAAACGACACTAAAATATTCACTAAAAACAGGAACGGAGCCATTCACCATATGATTTACAGTCTGTATTTTGAATTCCTTCTGCATTGCAAGTCACTAAGAGAAGCAACAGTTCATTTACAATCCCATGAATGAATAAAATAAATATTCAACTTTTATCGCTGCTTTTCCAAATTTCTTAATAAACTGTCCCACCTTAAAACGACTGGCTTTCATTGCAGCACGAAGGATTCACGTCTTTCTTTTCTGTCGTGGTAAAAACTAAAAAAATAAAATAAAATGACAGTAAGAAACCTGAGACGAACTGGAGGTGACACCGAGGAAGAGGCTGAGGTGGGATCTGATCCCGATCCAGCAGAGACTCATGTGGCTCCAGAGCCCGGGGTCGAAAAATGAATCCACCATCTCTGAGCGGGTCACGCCCTGCGAGGCTCCTCTCAGCTTTCATCACTGATGACGGCCTCGCCCTCTAAATCTTCAACCGTGCCCACTTCATCCTCCCTCTCATGACACATGGAGTTCATTACCAAGTGAAGCATCCAAGATGTTAGGCAACATCCTCACCGGCAGAATAAATCACACATTTCCACACAGACTGCAGATCTTCTTTTTTTAAAAACATACCTCTGAGTACAAACCACAAACACTCACATATATTTAGTGACAGAAAAATATTGTTTTCAGAATATTCTCAATTATTTCCGCTGTTTTTCTTTTTGATTTACGGCTCAGCACACTACATGAAGTTTCACAGAGCAGTCAGAGCCTCGTTTGGGTTTTTGTTGGTTCCATTTTAAGTTTTTCTCCGAACCCTGCCCTCGTATTCAAGTTCAACCATTCACTGCTGTCAGAAACCTGATCAGCCACCATCAGTAACCAATACACAACCATTAATCAGAACCAATAAGTAACACTCAGACAACCTTATCATACTTTAACAGTTACCTAATGTGTCTGACGTTTGAATGATTCCTTGCGTGTCCGTAATCACTCCAGAAACACGAGATGAAGGACGTCACATGTCGACAGTCTGACTGTCAGCTCAGCATCAATAAGACAAACTGTGTAACTGACTGAAATTAAATGTTTAAATAAACAAACAAACACAATGCGTTATCACTTATTACTGGCACGAGAGGGAGTGCCGTTATACTGAATATCAGCACGGCTGTGAGATGCAAATAAAGGTACAACAGTTAAACGTTACGTCATGGATGCATGCATGAAAATCCAACTTAAAGCTGAATATAAGAAGATTGTTGAGTTCTCTGAGGATGTGGATACAGAAATAATTTGAATGTTCTCTCGAACGACGTGCACGTTAAATGACAAACTTTAAAAACTTCTTACCGGAGTAACTTCTGATCTCCTCCGTGGGTCTTATGCACGTACACTTCACAGCAGAGACAAACATGAACAGGAAACATGGTGAGATAGTCATCATTAGCTTCCTCCTCTCTTATCTCTTCCTCTTTTTGGTGAATATTAATGTGATTTAGTCAGGAGGGATGACTTCAGTCAAGTGGTGGCTTGTTTACATGCTTTTTTTTTTGTTGTTGGCAAAGAGGGAAATGTGAGCAGCTCTTGAAAACATCTCGATGGCGGCAAACGTTGCACCAGTCTGCAGGTGTAGATGTTTGGGCTGATGAAGAAGGTGGTGGTGATCAGTGATTGGCTATAAGTCTTCTTGATTGGCTGAAAGTGTTCCTGATTGGATGAAGTGAAGCAGGAGGGTGTTTGATTGTGGATTTTAAACTCATTGGACAACTGAAGGAGGAAGTGGGAGTTACTAATAAACCAACAGAAATAGTTGATAGTTGATCTTTGGCTGCCTGATGAAGCCTGAAGGGTTAATTTATCTGCATCTGGTGTCTAGTCTTAAAGACAGTTTTGGTTTTTGGTTTAAAGACATTAAGATTCATTTAGAGGCAGTTTAAGAGCTTTAAATCTTTAAGGTTTTCTCATCCGTGTTGACTTAAAAGTTAAATCTTAACAAAACAAATTCAACCAAACGTCCCTTTAGAAGTTGTTTTAGAAACAGTATTTAAAGTAATTATGATCGTTTCTTCGGTAGAAGGTACCAAAAAAACGCAATCAGCGTCAGTCGAGTTTGTTTGTGTGGGATTTTATTTTTAGGCGCTTTATCGATGAAGCCATAGAATGATGATGAAATGAGAGATGACGGATGGGCGGGCACAAATAACAAGTTTGAGATGTTGTGTAAGTAATGTCTGACAGGAAGGAGAAACCGAGATCGAGATAAATTCATGCTATCAACTTTTAGACTGAGCTGGACTCGGTGATGACGCTGACGAAAAAGTACCACGACATGAAGATAAACAAAGTTATTCTTGGTATTGACCAAGGAAACCGTTGCCATGTTTAACTTTACATGGGGTATTAATCAATAAATGACTTTTGTCTTATCGAACTTTATTTGCACGGCACCTTTCATACAGGTACGTGAGGTCAAAGTGCCGATAAGCCGCTAATAAGACACTAAGAGTGAAATGAAAACTAGATTAAAGAGACAAAACAAAGATTAAGACGACAATAAAATACAATAAGATAGAATAACTGAGTAATCTGATTGGACAAGGAGTGCTGATATAGACAATAACAGCACTGAGACCTTTAACTACATACATCACTCTCAACGTGGTGGATTAACACCGACGTTAAACATTGTAATTCACGTCTGTCGTGTGTTTGATGAGGTTTTTGCAGCCGTTACTAAAGTATCTACCCAGTTTTCTTCTTCCAGCAATCAGAATTGAAGGTAAACATAAAATGTATTTGGCTCAAATGCAAACAATCTGATTAATTCATCTTATTTAAGCACTTCGAAACACTTCTTTAAATGAGATGCTTAATGCTGGTTGGACTCGTTGTACCTTAGAAATACAGTAGCGTGAAAATGTGGTCACTGAAGCTTCAAACATCTGCACACAGTTCACTCATGGACGTTGCCAAATGTGTTGATTTTCAAAACGTTTCTCTCTAGAGGAGTAACGGAAACACTCGAAAGCACTTGAAGAATTTGGCAGCTCACAGTAATTTGTGCATTTTCTTATCGATGCAAAAACAAGTCTCGTCAAGATATTTCTGGCAGTTCCAACCGAGTCTCATATCAGGAATTTTTCAAAAACTTCAACAGGAAATCTCTCCGACCTGTTTTTCAATTCTTTTGGGGAAAGTCTCAGTAAAATCAGTTGAGTTGAGTCCAACTAAAATTTCAAGTCAAGTCACAGAGGAGTTGGAGGCAATGTTCACGTCTTCGGTCAGGACAGACATAACCTGAAACTGTTGTTAAAATATTGCCACGGTTCTGCAGGATCATCCAGTATCGACGCTCTTGTCTGGCAGACGTCGACTCTCGAGTCATGCCAACGCCTTGAAAACCATCAGCAACAAGTTAAAACAGCTTCTTCAGTACATGAACATGACCAAGTCTCCAACTTTGGCCACGTCGGAGAGCTCAAATAAACGTTCGAGCCTCAGATCCACAAATCAAAAAAGACAAGCAAGAAATACGACGTGGAAGAGTCTTCAGCAGTCGGAAATAACACTGTCCAATGTTGACGTTCTGCTGAAGTCTTTCTGAAATAGAAAGTCATTTCAGGAGCTGTCGATCATGAACTTTGTTCTCCAGTATAAACACTTACCTTTAAACGAGGAGACGTCCTTTACGAACCATAACGACTCATAAAATATGTTTAATCTCTCCGTAATGTTGCACTTTCCTTCCTGCAAAGCTCGACGGGTGTCACACGTTTCTGTCACCAGCAGTGCACAAGGTGAGAAAACAACAACACGATGCACAATGTCTTTTCAACACCACGAAGACTTCCTGTAAACTTCTCGGCCTGTTTTTGTTCAATCATTGGCTAATTTAATTAGTGAAGTCTTCATCTCAAAACATGTCAAAGCATTACAAACCACCACACAACGTTCACGTTAATCCAAACTAAAAAGTTTTAACGTCTTGTCAGAACTTTAGTTTGTAGCTACAGTCTCTCTAATGTGTTTCATTGTGATGTAAAGCATGTAAGAGTTCAGTTAATAATAAGAAACGTGACGTATGTTTGAACCTCCGACACGTTCTACAAACTTCATCTTTACCTGCAGCACAAATCATTGTTACGATGATAAATGATGGTTCGTATTTATTGCATTCAGTCTGCAGCCTGTTAAACATCTCCGTAATGTGCGTTGACTTTGTGCAGATTAACGTTATTAATGGCACAGCAGCATGTTGTTTTTGTGTGTTTTAAGTCTTCGTGTTTGTCCTGAGGAAAATGTTTTCAGTTAAAAAGCTCAGATGAGTCGACAGACACAGTGAGTGGAGCTTCTTTAGCTGGTGGAGACCAAAAACGGAGCTAAAAAGATCAAGAATATTGGACATGTTTACATGAGGTGGGCAGGCACATGAAATAACTGTTGCTACCGGTCCAGATTCCCCAAGGTTTGGTGCCGGCTGTGGAATGAAGCCAACGTTGAGGCTGGCTCCATAAGTCCCCATGTTGAAATG
>NC_040024.1:6334727-6402227 GCF_000972845.2 Larimichthys crocea | reverse complement strand
TTGCAGGGAAGAAAGCGAGTGAGCGAGAGAGAGAGAAAGAGAGAGAGGGAAAAGCTTTTAACATGATTACTGTTCGTGACAGCTGAGAAGAAGAAAGGAGGGAGGAGGTGAAGGAAGATGATGGAATACGTGGCGGTAATCCTCACATTCAGCAGAATCAAACCTTTGCTCTGCACCATCCTTCCTCCCTGCCTTACCCGTCCTCTTAAAGAAGGGATAATGGATTAAATATTCAATATATTTCTCAGTGTCAGCTCTCTTTTTACACTTTATAGAAATGATATTCTCAATATAATATACTGTCAACATATTTTAGAGATTGGTAATTTAGTTCTATGGACATTTCTTGGACTGCTGTTCAGGGCTAAAACGTTCTCACTGGTTGGTTGAAGGAGCCAAGGGAACCAGACTTTCTCAGAGTACACCGAGGGCCAATCGTCCCAGTTGTCAGCAAAAAAAAAAAAATATGGCACCGAGTTGGCAGTAAGTTCTTTGGCTCGGCCCCCGTTGATGATTCACCCAACCAATGAGCTGATTTCTGCCTCGTGTGCAAGAAATATGTAAAATCTGCAAAAAACAAAAACATTTTCTTCTCAATATTAAACAATTGTATCCCTACAAAAAGGATTTTCACCAATATACGTCTGTTTGTACCTCGACTTACATCCCTGTTAAAGAAAATGTGCTACGTTGAACATGTCAAGTGAAACAACGCTGTGGTTTGAAGAGCTTCCACATCTTTTAACAAGACACTATTCCTGTTATTAATATTGTGCTGGAACAACACGGGGATCCGTCTTCCCAAACTCGGAACAAAATCTGTGGGTTCAGTTCGGATATTTAGTCGACCAAGCAGCCCTCGTTTCACGTATCCGATCTCAGATATCTGACGTGAAAACATCCGTCATACGTGTACATGAATGCAGATTTGGGCAAATATTTGTTTTCGTCATCAAACGTTTCTTTACAGGTTAGATTCAACATAAATTCTCCCTTTTACACCTGCACTGTACGGTTGTTTGTGTGTGTGTGTGTGTTTCTCCTACCACGGCAGCTGAAATCAATAAAATAATAAAAAGAAAAAGAAACACAGCAGGCGCTGCAGCAACACGCCCAGAATTCAGTATACAAGGCAAACAAACACAGAGTTTTATAGGTTTATCTTTTTTCATTCACTAAATATTTAAAACAAGCGTCACTTGACTAGTCATCATAAATGGTGATAATTTATGCATTTAAAATCTTTTTTTTTTCTCTCAGGACGATGGAATACCTGAAGGACTGTTGTAGGTAAGAGAGATGTTTGTCAAAGAGTTTGTCGCTCTCCTTTTTGTGTGGTTACTCCTTTTTTTTCCATCCACCAGGGGGAGCTCTGACTCAATAGCACCGAGTGGGATAGTTTGAGCCAAGAGATGAAAGGTTCCCCTCCTGCCCGCCACACGGTCCCATCCATGCAGGGGATAAGTCAGCTGAACCACCGCTAATCCCAAATTCTCGGACCGTCCGCGAGGTGGTTCGGAGCTGAGGGTCGGTCAGGGGTCAAAGACCACGGGGAGGGTGTTTTCGTTCACAGTCCGAAAGGCGAGAAAAAACACATTCAAACCCTGCCTGTTTCCGTGTTTGTGCACAGATCCATTCATTCATTCCTCCATGTTAATTCCATGTTACATGGATAAAGAAAGGGTATAAAAAAAACTGAGAGAACAAGAAATAGAGAAGGCAAAAGATAAGCGCTGATAGAAAGATGTTTGTCGTTTGTTTTTTTGCACTCTCAAACTAAGCACAGCATCTATTTTACTTAACAGTCATTCATTGACATTCATCCGGTGTCGTGTCGTCTGCCGAGCTCAGATGCATAGACTGAATGCAGAGAGGTGGAGAGGAGGGAGAGAGAGAGAAAAGAGATGGGAGAGACGGGGTGGGGGGGAATGAGGGAGGGAGGAGAGGAAGATAGTGAAGGCGATCGGGAGGTGATGCTACGTCTAGATAGAAAGAGAGTGTGCTACTGTGTGTGCCAGGAGAGGTTACAGGAGAGAGAGAGAAGATGCTGTACGCAGAGAGACAGATGGAGAGTGTGCTCCAGCAGTGATGAAGGGAGGAGGAGAGGAACGCAGGGAGGGAGGGAGGGAGGGAGGAGGACGGTGTCGCAGACTGCAACCTCCCCTCTGAGACGACAGAGAGAGAGAGAGGGAGCGTGAAAACGTGAACAGAGGAGGGCAAAACAAACAGTTTGGCCCCCGTGACGTCACTCTGTGACTCTGCAGACCTCCGTCCTCTGGCTCCCTGTTGGGGCTCCACACTCTCCCATCCTCCGTGTAATCCCATTGGTTCCTGATTTAGCCTCTTGGTCCTGGAATCCTATCGGTTTTAAGGAACCCCTCAGGATTCCGGAATCCTTGGAGTTCCGGAATCCTTCTAGTTCCGGAATCCTTCTAGTTCCGGAATCCTTGAAGTTCCGGAATCCTTCTTGTTCCGGAATCCTTGAAGTTCCGGAATCCTTGAAGTTCCGGAATCCTCGGAGTTCCGTAATGTGTTGGTGTTGGAGAGGTGGTGGGGCTGCTTCGGTTGTCTTAATCCCAAGAAAGGAGGGGGGTGGGTGGAGTGTGTGGGAGGGTGACGATGCACACACACAAACACACACACACTGACACAGACACAGACACACACACACACACACACACGCACACACACAAACACACACACACGATTATGTGCCAGTCCAGATAAACACACACGTAGTGAAGACGCAAACACACAAACAGGCACATGTACGTGCACGCTTTCTCCTCTCTCTTTCCCCCCACTTTGCTCTTTACGCACATATGAACTCCTCTCTCTTTCCCCCCACTTTGCTCTTTACGCACATATGAACACATACACACACACACACATGCATACACACACACACACACACACACACACACACCATTAGGTCCCCTCTGGTCTGTTTGTAGTTTCAGTCCTTTGGTCCCGTCACCAGAGACCAAAATGAATAAAAACCCTGTTTAATAACCAGGCCTGCTTCATACTCTCCGTACAGAAACTCCACAGGCAAGATTTCATCTGCACACACACCCGTATGAACACACACACTTGTGTTTGTCTTCCATGGCATTACTCCATTACTCCATCCTCTGCGTGTGTGTGTGTGTTTGAGTGTGTTTTCCCTCCATCGTGTGGGCAGTTTGTAGTCCAAGCTGCTTGCTGCTCTGTACACTATTTTTAGTCTTTGTGTCCGCAGACGATATTCGCTGATAGATGTGTTACATTTATCTTTGTACATGACACGTACAGTACGATCCAATTAGAGATGTTCAAAGTATGGCCATCTAGCAGGTGTAAAGAAAAAATAAAGTCATCGAAACAAAGATTGGAAAAAGAATGATTGGCGAATGTCTCGAGGAAAAAGAAAACGTAGCGACGCAAAAGGCTGTGTCATGTAAACGACCTCCGACGTTAAGGAAAAGGAAAAGTGCTTGCGTTCCAAAATGTCGTCCATTTGCTGTGGAATGTTTCGTGAAGGTCCACGTTCATGTTCGTAGCATGAGCAGCGATCTGTGACGTGCTCGCGCCTCATCTTTTTTCTCTTTGTAAATCCTGCGCTTCGTCCGCTCCAATCCAAAGGTACTGTCGTTTGAAAATCATGGTATTGCATTTACCATTGTGAGGAGACACTGTAACGACGCCCCCGGGTTTGGACTTCAAACCTACTTTATGTAGGTCTACAGGTGTAGGTGCTTGAAGGGTTTTTGGTCGAATCGTTGGAAGTCTCACATCTTCTGTATTTTATTCCATTTATTTCATGGATTCGTTTGATCCTCGTGGATCAGTATGACTGGTTGCAGATTCATATACAATGACCATTGTCGTCATCAGGGACTCTTGATGTCTTCAGCCAGGTGCAAAAGATATCCACTATATATCCTTATATTCCCGGTATCTACTCCACCCATCCATCTATCCATCCAGTCTCCACACGGTGCGGTGTGGAGGCACAACCTTTAAACCTCCACCTTTCATTGACAATTAAACAAACTTTGCTCTCCGCAGATTTCTCGCTTTCCTAGAGGGACCGGTTTGTCTGGGAACAATGGCGCTTCAACCATTGGAGGGACCATTTTGTCCAAAAATGTGCTCCAATTCGATTGGACAGTGCAAAATGGTACCAGTAGTTGGAGCGATCCGGATGGACATGTTAGTCAGAAGGCTCCATCTGCGGTGGGTGGCACATTGTAGAATTTGTTGGTAGCTTTGTCAACAGCAAACGGACCTGGGCACAGTCCGTTAACAATACTTCATTGATCATTGGGTTTGCCATTCCCAGATGCGGCGTCGCCTCCCTCGCCGCCCGTCGACGAGGTGGTTGAAAACTCTGTGACCCGTCGCGCCAGAGGGTTTGTGCTTTTGAGAAGCTCCATAGCGGAGACTCTGGCTCCTCCGCTGGAAGACTTGCTGCCTTTCTTCTGAAGCAGGGCCATGAAGTTCTCATTGCGGGAGCTCGACCTCTGACTGCCTAAGGTCAGATTTCGGAGGTCGCTGCCACTGGTGCTGTGCTTCACTGGGGACACCAGGCTCTGGCGGCTGCCGAAGGAGTCCGTCGGCTCCTTGCGACCTAGAACCTTTCGCTTGGACCTGGGCGAAGAGAAGAGAAGGTTATTAGCAACAGTGGAGGATTAAGAAAGTGAATAAGTCCTTTGTGGCTTTTAATTCATAATTTAAAATGTTCTCTTCAAACACAAGAGCCAAACTTAGATTGACATCTTTCCTTTTAGAGTAAAAAAGAAAATCTAACTACAGATGGGACTCCATCCTTTCTTGTAAGAGATGAAAACATTGACTCCTGATCTTTCTTTCCCAACACTCACCTTTTCCTCCGAGCTATTTTCAGCATCGTGCAAGGTAAAATCTTGAAAACTTGTTGCTTAGAGACTAGCTTTCTTGTGATTGTGTGTGTGAGAGACTCTGAAAAAAAGGATAAAATAAGAGCGGCTGGTCGTGCAGTAACCCTCTATACATGTAGCGTTGCTAGGAAACCTTATGCACTGCCCTCCTCACACCTTTTCAACAAGACAATGCGTCTCTCGTCACATGCTCCGGGTTATAATAAGCCGGCAAGAAAACCATTAATGTCACAACAGACAAAGGAAAAGTTCATGCGTGCAAACCTGTGAATAATAGTGAACAGGTCTTCGGTGGTGTGTGTTGCAGGCGCAGGCGTGCTGGCCAACAAGTCGTCATCTGTTTCCTCGGCGATGTGGAGTACTGTCTTCTCATTGGCTGCTGACTCATCTGAGCAAGAGAGAGAGAAATCATTAAAAACATATTATAATGTCTTTCAGGTTGTTTTACCAAAGCCAATATTTCGTAATACACGTGTACGTCCCTTGCAATTAAAAGTAAATCTGACTCAGAGTGACTGACAACAGAATCAGCTGATAATTACATAACAATGATTAATGTCGTTGTCACTGTTACAAACAGTGGGAACCACTCTGTGTTTTGATTTGGTCCAATTTTAGAGCAATTGAGGTTGATTTGCTTAAAAACCTGAGATCTCCTCTGCGAGACTCAGGAGCATGATAATCGAATGTAGCAGCTGTGACAGGCTACCATTAAAACACGTGCACACAAAAAATGAAGCTCCACAGCAAAACAAAACTGATATCAAACTATATTTATGTGCTAAACGTGTTGGCGAATGCTGCATTTATGGTTTGATTGCTCCATAGTGGTAACTTTCCTTTTGGATCCCAATGTTCTAAAGCTTTTCGAGGAAGGCCATGAAATAATTAATTGAATTCACTTGCGTAAATCAAATACAGAATATTTTTACAGTTTCCCTTCGACCTGAGCACAGTTGACCCTGGACTTATCTACCCGGAGGAGCTGTACGTGAGAAAATGTCCAAATCAGTTGAACTGGACATTAAACCAGCTTTACTGTACTCTGCCAACTCCCAAGTACAAAGTCTTTGTTATATCCAACTGAGCCCATGTGTGTGAATAGAGCATATTTCTATAAATGCAACTGACAAACAGAAAAATACAAATATCTGAGGGTTTCCACCACAGGGTTTGGACACACAGCACACAGACTGTTAGCAGAAGAGTCTGTACAGTGCAGTAAGAGATAAAGTAAGTCGACTTTCTAAAGTATGAAGAATTTTAAATACCCCGAACATCTGAAACCTCTAAAACATACCTGCTCCGATCCCAGTGCTGGACATTTTCTCTCCCAACTCTGAAAGTGAAGAATCCTGCAGAGACGACTGAAGCGACGACTCTTTTGAACTCTCCTCGTCTGTTCCCAAATGGTTCTCATCTTGTTCTAGCATATCGGGAACGCTAGGAGTACTTGGGAACTCCTCTGGGCAGAAGGTTCCAACAGGAGACCGAAGACCAACAGGGCTTTCGGCCTGTGGCGTCTGGCGTTCTGTGCTGCCGTTGGTGGAGGAGTGGACTGAGGAGGGAAGAAGCAGGACATTCGGCTTCTTGGGGACTGGTGGTGGAACCTGGAGAGAAACATCAAATCAGACAGTGATAACTCTGAGACGTGATGTCAGCGTACCCTTAAAATAAACGTCTTAAAGATGTCTTCCTCACCTTGGGTTTCTTTTTGTCTGACAGCTCTGCCAGACAGGAGATTGTCATCCTTGAGGGGAGCGTCTTGCTCTTGTCCTGGAGCTCTGGGGCCTCCTGGTTACTGCAGGGAGAGGGGAGCGAGCCTCCGTCCTCTGGACCGAGGCGGATCTCATCTGCATCAAATTCAGGCTCCATTGCGGGGTCTTCCAGAAGAGGCTGGGGGTCTGGAAGAGGAGGGAGATCGAAGAGGGCCTGGGAGAGGGGGAGGAATGGATGATCATAGGCAGTTTGTGGAGCCGTGGTAGAATCTGGAACACAGGGACTCGTTGGAGCTTGTGGTGGAGGTTTTTTGGGTTTGGGTTTTTTCATGACTTTGTAGATGTTGCCTAGAGGGACAGGCCGATCCACAGGTGAGGCAGGAGGTGAGTCGGGGGCTTGGGGGGAAGTGGAAGATGGGGAAGGAGACTTGAGGAGGAGGTTTAGAGGCCGCTTGGGCAACGGGGGCTTAACAGCGACAGGTGGTTTGGGTTTTGGTAGAGTGGGTGGTGGGCTGGGGTCCTCGCCTAGATCTCGGCCATGTTGCTCTTCCTCGATGGTGTCAGACGCTCCATCCGGGCAGTCCTCCAAGTCACCACGAGAGACGGAGCGAAGCCGGACAGTTTTCAGCTCATTCTGGGTAACAACAGGCAATGCCTGTGAAGAGCTGGGGCTGATCTTTCCCGGTTTTGCTGCCGTTGAGGTGTCAGAATGCCGTCTGCTGGCCTTTTGCTTTGGCTTGATTGATGATAGCTCCAGATGTGCATTCCCGGGCATTTCAAAGGACAGTCTAGACCTTGCAGTCGGGTCCTTGGGTGACGGTAGTGACGATTTCCTTTCTGGGATCTTCGGGCGCAACTTGCACCCCAATGTCCCAATTGTCCCTGTTGTCCCGTGACCTGCCATTTGTGGAACAGTCGGTGTGGGAGTCTCTGACTGACTGGAATAGCCACTTGACGGGGACATAAGTCCTGGGGGTTTGAAGGGCGAGGATGCTTTGATGTCAGTTTCCATGGAGAGCTGCGAGGGCGAGGTGGCTCTGGAGGTGGAGGGAGAATCAAGCAGGGACTCTGAGCTGCCTCTGACTTTCATACATTCAATCACTGTGGTACCTGTTGCTGTGCTCGAGCCTGATAGAGACCTGGACACAAGAAAACAAGAGAACTCTATTTATTTGTAGAAGGATAGAGAGAATACAAACAAATAACCAGGCAAGTAGAGGTATTCAAACTGGATATCATACCTGTAAGGGTCATTTTTCCACTCCCCCAGCTGCCAGTGAGTGGGAAAGGTCAGCTCCGTCTCTCCCTCCCTGTCTGGTGCCTGAACCTCCAGACTTGGAGGTCCATCAGGGCCTCCATGACCCATCTCCCGCTCAACAACACTGGGTTTAGAGGAGCAGGATGAGCTGGGTAGGAGGAAATCTGGCTGGAAGTCTGGGAAGTGGTCCCTGGGGATGTGTAGGCTCTTTGGCCGACCGTCCCGGTAAAGACTGCCTTCGTGGTGTATTCTCCCATCGGCTTCTCCAAGGTTCTTCATAAGAGAGACGCTCCTCACAGGAGGTGGCGGCTTGCGCTTGGATTTCTTGAGCGAGATGGAGCGGGAGCGTAGGCGCAACCGGCCATCGGCGCTGTAGTCTGAAGCGGTGACAGAGATTGTGTCTGCCGTACTGGTGCTGTCTTCTGAGCTCCCTCGAGGGTAGAGAAGGGCGTAGTTCTCACCCAAACCCAGGAAGTTATGATGCTGTTGTTGGTGGTCTGTTATTGCCATGGCATTCCCGTTCCCCGTAGACAAATTGTTCCCGTCTGACTGGCCTTCTGTAAAGCAGAAGGAACCAGAATCCGTGGGCGTGGAAAGGGAACGCTCACGAAATTTGAAGGCATTCGCGGCTGCTATGGACCGTGCCGACCTCTCCCGTCCTCTCGCTGGTTCCACAGCTCCACCTCCTCCACCTCTCCCTCCGTCTGCTGCAGCCCCTTCCGTCTCGCTCCGCTTCCCCATCATCGCCGCCGCCAGTGAAATCCCCGGCATGTTATTCCCTCCTCTCCTGGAGAGGTTTGTCACCGAGGTGAACGAACTGGAATGTGAGCTCGCCGACTGTCCTGAGTTCACCAACATCACCCCGTCCTGTGCACCCGCTCCCGTGTTACCAATGATGCTGTGCTGTTTGGGCGGAACCGCCGGGCCTTTATTCACTGTGTAATTGTAAGGTTCGTTCCACGCTCCAGGAGAAAAGGTGGAGCCCTTAGGTCCGTTCCAAGAAGCGGAGGGTGTGTTTGAACACAGCAGCCCCGAGTGGTCCATAGCGCTTAGATGAAGTCGGTCTGGTGCACGCTGCTCCAAAGTGTTATCTGAGAAGAAGACCGGGAAGGGACAGAATTAATACAACTAATCTAACTAATCTATTTATCTTTACACCCTCCAAAAAATTAAAATATGACGATAGTTGCCAGTTAAATGATCTGTTCTCTGAAGGGAACTGTTGAAAACCTGGAAAACATCTTCTGAAGGACTTGAAGAAGGTCATGAACCTGAAGCTAAAACACAGCATCTTCAGGATTCAATGCATTTTTGGGGGGTAATATTTGATCAATCCTTGTTGTTCCACATCCATGTTAACACCAACACAGTGACTCTGGATGTTTGTACCGGGTCATGGGCTTGTTAATCTTCATTCTTAACACAAAATCAATTGAAAAATCCATCTTTTAAAACGTCAGACACTCGCTAAGTTTAGATGCTCTGCTTTTTATCACCTGTCCACAATTATTCAGCTTAAACCATTTACATGCACCCCTCCGTAACCCCGCTGCGACTGAGTATCTCTGTTGCAGTGAGTAAACAATTTAGGCGTGAAAAGATCCAGGCTGGCAGCAACGTTGGACGTCCTTTACTGAGTGAAACAGATTACCGCAAATATTGGGGGAAATAAATTATTAATCTGCTGCTGTGTTTGTCAAATTCAGAATTTGGGAGAAGAGGGAAGTGTTTGACATGGAATTGAGACGAGCAGGAGCGCGACAATGCCTCGATTATTCCAACAAAGCTGACACAAAAAATAAAAAGGTGTAATTTATCACCAAATTAAATAAAATATTTGATATTTTCAGTTCAACAGTCGATTATGTTAGCCGTTGTTACGTTAGCTGTCATAGTTTCCGTCTCTGCCTTCTTCGAAGGTATCAAATGAAAATCTTCTACATCCCCAAAAGGTAGAAGATCAACTGCAAACATAAAATCTGTGCTGAGTTTCAGCTCACACTGAGGTTAATAAGTAGAGATATTTAATTTGGTGGTTGAGCTCTTTCTTTCTTCTTCCTCTTTTCTGCCTTCGGCTCTGAACGGTAACAAGATCTGCACCACGGAAACTCAGGGAAAGGAGTTGAAGAATAACCTCAGAGGAGGGTAAGAGCTTCCGTTAACGGCCACACACCTGCAGGTGAGGTTGCGTCGAGGTCAGAGTGCGTCTTCCTCAGGGGGAGGTTCTGGTGGAAAGTGTCCGTGACAGGTTCCAGGGAGCGGGGCTGGTGGGGGAAGGGGTCCCCCGGAGAGGGGGATGGGGACGGGGAGTGCTGCAGGAGGTCGACGCCGTGGAATTTCACTCCTCCTCCTCCTCCCCCTTCACCTGGAGGAGAAACAAGAGGAAACACGGGAGGTCAGCGAGAGGAAGGGGAGAGTAATTTCACTTGACATGCGGTAAATTCAATAAAACACTAAATCCAATCATGTTGTTGACATGGCGGCGAGTATTAGATTATGACCCAGCGTGAGAGAGGTGGACCAAGAAAGACACAACTCTGATTTTTAATAACAAGCAGGAATGTGGCCGAAATATTTGAAATACATTTGTAGTCGCCCCGTGGATGAGTGTAATATGAAATGTGCCTTTACACGAAAACTGACACCAACATTTCACTGATTCTGGTGAAACTGGATCATATTTTATGGAGAAAATCTGGTTTTCCCTCCGACTGCCAACTAAGTTTTGGACCAGCAGGAAGAAGAAGAAGAGGAGAACGTGCCGGTGTCGTGCCAGAACAGGAGCTGAGCAATTACATAAGTTAGCACTTCGTGTTGTAGCGGGTGCCGGACGTTTGTTGGCGTTGGCGGCCTTCATTTCTGAGCAAAGTTGTCGACTCGAGTACGGCCGAACATATTTCAAAGAATAAAAATACAAATCTCTACACAGTGTTGGTTCATTAGTGGTACACAGCCCAGTAATCACCTTCCTGTCTAAGAACAAACAGGTTTAATGAAACGTTTTCTTTTAAAGTAAATTGGTGGTTTTGCAAAGTCGTTAGATTTTAATTAAGTCATCAATTCTACAAAACAACTAAATAACGAGGCTTCATTACGAGGAGGGCGAACAGCTCGCAAAGGGTGTCGGACAATAAACGGTGATTGTAGTTGAGTCGAGGCGGCTCGTGAATGTGAAGTTTAGCTGAAACACAGACAGGCATTCATGCCGTCGAGCTGCAGACGCTCTAATCCTCAGAGTTCACCTGGAAAGCCTCCGACTACCAGGAATCTGAGAGGGGGAGGAACTTTTCAGAGAGAGACGCAAATCCTTTTGGCTTAATTCGTCTCTAATTTCATCTCCAACACAACTGGAGATTCTTGTTTTGAGGAGTCTGCCTGAACTTCTCTCAACATGGTTCTTTGTGGAGGTTTTTTATTGGCCTTGTGACCATAAATTGGCAAATAAAAAACTACATGCGGTGCCAGTTAAACGAAATGTTCAACGGGTTTTCAAGGAAAAATCAAGGACCGCTTGTGAAAATGAGCAACAAGCCTGTAACAAGCAGTGAAGAGACATTATGATGAATGAATCATCGCCTCGTCTCTCCGGTGAAAGCTGCTGATAGTTGAAATAGTTTCTATTATTTGTGGCTGCAGCAGCAACACAAAGACTCTGATCAGAGACGAGGTTGATCGAGAACGTGTAAACGTGACTTCATGCACGTCTGAATGAACGTTGGGTGTTTGCTACCAAAGACTGTCGACTTCAGGATTTAAAAAAAGACACGGAGACCAGCAGGAAGTGGGTGAAAGCATGACAGCCAGACAGGAAGTCATATTTAGCCCCGCTCAATGGCTGAGTCATAGCCGAGTCTCCTGCTGGATGTTTCAGCCCAAACACTCTCATTTATTCATGCACAGAGGGGAGTCGGCGTTGAATGGCACTCGGTGAATGAGCTGAACGGACGGATTGTTTGAAAAATAGACGCAGGACAAAGACCGCCGGAGAGATAAAAACACAGGTGGACGTCCCAGATTTTTAAAGAGATTTGAATATTTCTCAATTCTCTGATAACAAAAAAAGACCATGGTCGATTAAATCTGTGATTTAATCATTATCTGGTCACCATGGTCGATTAAATCTGTGATTTAATCATTATCTGGTCAGGAAATTCGATTTTCTGGCCTCCAAAGTCACCTGTTGGACCAGACTTCCAAACCTTTAATCATTAAAGTCCGTGTAAAGTGTTATTAACCACCCAGCCAGATTTGAATGATTAAAAATATCGACAAGTTTCTGAAAATTAGGCGTCAAAATCTGGAAAAAATGAATTTTCAGCTCCAGGACTGAGAGGGCGGCTTTGATCTTGACGGATGAATAAGTGCAGAACAATGCGTGCCGCTTTGTTTCTATCAAAGTGGATAAAAACCTCATGACACGCTTCATAAATTGTTTCTTTCGCGGGGAATATTAGGACGGGTTAGAGTCTATTAGCTCACTCTTTGGTCTCTGTGATTGCTCAAACATTTGTAATTCTGTGTTCGCTTGGATGTATAATTAATAGGCGGCGCCGCAACTGGGACGCGACTGGAAACAAAACGGAAGGAGGGCGGGCGAGTCGATTACGACGGCAAACCCAACAAGAAGACAGACAGACAGGTAGTGAGACAGATGATGAAGGTGCGTTTATTTCATTGGACGTTTCTTCTGCTTTCAAAGTTATTGAGTTTGGCAACACAAAGACGAAGAAACAGAATCAGCAGAACTCGTAAATACGATAAAAAGCTTTAACTCGCTTTGTTTTGGTGCTTTAGACTTCTTCATCGATCTGAACTTCAGTAAACGGCATCATTCAATTTTATCACTCGACTTCATCCGACGCGACTTGTTGCTATAAAGCGAGGCTGACGGCTCCGGAGAAGCCCGACTGAGTTATGCTGCCGGGCGAGAGACTGCGCCGCATGTCATTAAGGTAATGAAGTAGATACCTGCTGCCTCCGATGACTCATTGGATTACCGTCTGCCCAGGCGAGGCAACAGAAGGACAGGAAGTGCAGCAGGTTTCTCGGCAGCATCAGCAGGTCACACTGGAGGAAGTGACGTCATTCTGTACGGATGTAAACGTTTGATTTTTGCAGGCGAGCACGAACGCTGGTGCAACAGCAGCAGCTGATATCAGTGACTAGTCCAGCAGCAGTCAGCCCAGCTCGGCGTCTGTCTTACAGCCTTTTATTTCACCAAGCTCTCACCAACCACTAAAAGTCAGTCCCACACTTACTCTTACTCGCTCAGAGAGTTCAGCAGCTAACGTGACCCACGATACAGCTCCGGTTCTGGCACGACACTCCCCTGACTGATAACTGTCTTACCCCGCCTGCCTGTCTGTCTGTCTGTCTCTCCTTTAACGCCTACAGCGCTTCAGTCATTCATGAAAACCGCCGGAGCGAGAGGGATAAGCAAGGACGGGAAGAGGAGGAGGAAGAGGAAGGAAGGAAAGAAGGAAGGAGGAGTGACAAAACGCTCCCTCATTATCCTTCATTCATTATTCTTTCACCTCTTCTGGCTTCATGTTTCACGCTCACTTCCTCTTGTTTCTTTCTTTCTTTTTTTGTGCTCTCCTCTTTCAGGGAGGAGGAGAGAGGAAGAGTGGCGAGTTACCATGGCAACAGCAAGCTGGCTGCAAAAGCTACCTGTTCGCTGGTGTAAAGATAGAGAGAGAGAGAGAGAGAGAGAGAGAGAGAGAGAGAGGGTTTGTCTCTCTGTTGTCAAGAAATCCCACAAAAAAAAAAAAACACCATCGTGTGATTGAGCCTGATTTATGTTCTTCCTCTGCGCCTCGACGCTCCGTCATCGCCCCCCAGAAACACATTGAAGAGCCAAACTGTCACACCGGGGTGACATGCCACTGTGTATTAATCCACCGCTGAAAATAGTCCCCCCCTGTCTACACATGACAAATTCTTTTTACTAACATCCGTTAAAAACTTCCCGGGTGTTACCGCATTTTCGATTTGTTCTTTTAAGACATTTGTTGACAAGAAAAACACAAAATGAAGTCATTCCTGTCCTCAAAGCTCTCCCCTCTCTCTCTCCCTCGTACCCTCTCTTCCGTCTTCCTCCCTCTGTTCCTCTCCGAAGGAAGTGAATACCCACCAAGTACAACGCCACAGGCGTGCATCATTATACCTGACCTTCTACTCCTCTACACGGCGGGTGAGGGAGGGACAGAGGGGGGAGAGAGAGAGAGAGAGCAGCAGAAAGGAAGACAAAGAGACAGAGAGATATTAAACTATAGATGGATATGCACGAGGAGGAGGAGGAGGAGGAGGAGGAGGAGGAGGCACCCAGTGACGAAGCAGTTGCTATGCCAAAAACCCCGAACCACACACACACACGTGCACATTCACACACATACATGCACGTAAAGTAAACAAGAGAGGAAGCAGGAGTGTCAGGACGATGTTGCAGAGGATGACCACGGCATACTAACTAACACACACACACACACACACACACAGACACACACACACAAGCAAAGCTGACCGACTGTGCAAGAGGCGATCGAAAGCGGTATATATGCGAACAGCTCACAAGAAGAAAATGTTTCCACGTCGAATCTCGTTTTTCGACTTGTGTCGCGAATGTGCGTGGAAGTACTGCGGCGTCGACGTCACGCAGTGCGAGCTCTGAGTTATGACTTTCAAAGGATGCAACGAAAGGAAGTCTGCATGCAGGGGGAACAAAACGGTGACGCCGAGCATCTGTTTTATGATGCGAGTTTTATTTGAGTAATGTCGATTTAGGTCAAATTTAAAATGTCATTTATTTTCTTAGGGGGAAACTTTATTTGAAGGTTTCTAGAATGCCCCAAGAGACAGAGTCTAAGTATCACGAGTCATCGTGAAAATGGACCGGTGGGTTGGGGCGGTGTTGAGATCTTGGACTGCTGAACCAGAAGGCAAAGCTCTTGAGTCCATCTACGTTCCAACCCTCACCTATAGTCATAAACTTAGTACTAGTTCCCAAAAGAATAAGATCACGGATACAAGGCCGCAATCTCAGCCTTTGAGAGGAGCTCGGACATCCGGAGGGAGCTTGCAGTCGAGCTGCCGTCCCCTTGTTGTTGAAACGAGCCTGAAAAGGCCCCTGGATCCCCCAGGAGGAGCTGAAATGCTAGAACATCTAAACAGCTAAACTACCACGACCTGACGCTGGATAAGTGAAAAGAAATGAATGGATGGATGTTTGTACACACCTCCACTTCTTTTAAACTAAAACTAAAGATAAATGAGGGGCACCCTGGTCTATCTCCACCTTTTCCTGTCCAAGAAAGTAATTGACGTGACCTTAGCAGCTCATTAGTTGCCTGATGTGGCTGCTATCTTGCTATGGTAACGTTAGCTCCATCAGTGGTCATATTTGGATAATGGACCAGTGGTTTTCTTTTACTACTGTTGCCCACCCTTTGTCTAAGTTTGCTTGTAGAGTTTTGGTGTATGCAGATCTAGAGACCTGCAGGATCTTTGTGGTCTTCTTGTTGCACTTGTGTTTGTGAATTTCATTCTTTTACCTCACCTCCTTTTGTTATAATTAATCAGAATTTCTTCGTTTTAAACCTAAAATATCTGGTTTGTTTGTAACATTCAAGACGCCACCCACAAGTTTCTGAAGAGCCATCAAACAGTTAATCTAATTTAGTACCACCATCGAATATAACAACCAGACAGCCAGAGCTGCCTGTGTTTACATGTACCCATTTAAATACAGTAAACTCTTCTACTACTTTGATGGCTCCGGATCAGTCCAGGCCATGAAACATTAATGAATTCCCCGAGATACTGCAGCTGTGCCAGAGCATCGACTTCTAAGGCAAGAACTAGGAGGCTTCACCCTGTCTATACTGATTTTCGTCAAGGATTTCCATGCGGCGCTACCTACGGTGAAAACATCCCGGAGGCTCAGTTGATGCATATGATCCCACCTGCAAGGAATCTGTTGTATATCATCACCTTTCCTGTCTCTCCCCTACAGTGATCTACACAAAAAGGGCAACATACAAAAAAATAAGCCTTCAGAAACACATCCTTCACCTCGGAGAGGAACCTTCACATCAGCAACTTCTGAATGTCTCTTTATCACAAAGAACACAGCAGCAGAAAGGTTACGTCCTCGATGTTCTTGTGTTCACACGATTAATTTTAGGAGGGATAAAGAGGTACAGTACGTGCAGAAGTCCTCAATAAAGAACTAATCTCTCGTCCACCTACCCGTGACGTCAAGCGGTATAAAGTGACCCGGCGTTCGTCTCCCAAAGTGCCAGCGTGGTTTCTCTGCGACCGGCGGTCCTACGGTAGCAGAAGTGGCGGTACTGCTGCTGCTGTTGTTACTACTCCAACCCAGCTGAGGGCGATCCGAACCGCAAGGCGACGGGGTCGGGGAGGGAGACGGGTCGGTCATGGACCTCAGTCCAAACACAGAGGAGGTGGTTTCATCTTCGTAGAGCTGCTTGGACGCCGGCTAGAGGAGGAAGAAGAAGAAAGGGAGTTCTTAGACGATGTTGAACCTGACCTGACATTCTCGAAATACATTTGTGTGTGTTGAACTTCCTTTAAGTGTGTTGGCTGTAATATCACATAAAAACCAGGAGAGTGGTGTTTTCATTAACACAGCCTTACACCTACATTAATTGATTCTTTTCGGCCACTTGGGGCAACAAGCTGTTAACACATAATCACCTTACAAACAGAATAATCTCGACTATTTACACATCCAGCAGATTCAGAGCGACGTAAGCTTCGATTTGGAGACGCGTAAGGCAAAATATTCACTCGTTGTTTGTGTCTGTTTACTGTTTGCTGAAGTGGTATTGTACAGAAAGTTGTTGGAAACCAACGATAAGGTTTGCAGGTGTGAAAACCAAAACAACAAGCTGAAAGGCAACAAAACACTCGAATTCAATCAGCACAAAAATCCAACGATGGAAGTTACCTGGTGTAACACATATTTACAAAACAGATTACGAGAAGATGTGTAAAAAAACCTGCAAGACCTGGATGTGATTGGTTGAATATTTTATCGAATACCGGAAAAACACTTTTAAAGTACATATAACGTGCTCACTAAAAGGTTTGTACGTGTAATTTGGGGATGTAAACTGGTATACATATATAAAATAAAGTATTGTAACAGATGAGGCGAGGTGGTACCTGTATCGCCAAGACTGTGTCTGTTTGGAGACCAAATATATCTACTCTATCAATGACAGTAATGGAAGAAGAATTGTTTCGGTGGTCTAAAATGCTTAAAAACACAAAATCCCAATTATTTCTAGCCACTTCTTTTCTTGTTACTAAATTAAACTGTATAACAGTCAATGAAATCACAATTAACCCAATCTGAGTCGATGTCCTCTTGGTTATATCTTTGCTCAGTTTCAATCATCTCTGATTTTGTTGCGTCAATTCCTTTAAAAGTTCTTTTAAAGCTTTTTATTGGTTCAGACACACACAAAGAAAAAACCCAAACAAACAAACTTTAAATTCAATACAACCGAAAACGAGACAGCCTGACGGAGGTCGTCTACTCTTACCAGAATAAATTTAGTTTCGTCCTCTTTAAGCTGCTTCAATGCCAGCGAGAGGAAGGGTAAGTAGATAAGAGGTGAGGGGTGGAAATAAATAAATAAACACGTCTCGTTTTCACTCGACTTGTTGTTTTTTTATACAGGCGGAAGGAACTATGAGAAATATCTGTTTAGATCCGCACAGCCGGCAGAGACGTCGCTGGTTCGGTTCCTGCTGCAGATAGGAAGGCGTAATCCCCGCTGGGAGGCAACTGGTAATCCGTCAGCCGCCTGCTATTAAATCTAAGGTATCAACGCGCCGCTGCCAAAGAGCCCTTAAGCAAAGCACCGAAACTGCTGCAATGCAGGAAAAAACTCAACTGTGAAGTCAAAATCCAAAACGGTCTCGTGGGAATCGTCCAAAGCTCTAATTGAAATTAGCCCAAACACAGAGAGAGAGGAAATGTGCAGCCATTTTGCAGTAAAATCACTGTGGGAGTCCATCGAGCTGCCGTAATGACACAGTTTGGGGAAATATCCTGAGAACTATTAACAGCGAAGGACAGAGAACTCACTGCAGTGCAACGTAACACAACAATGAATCAGTCGGAGTCTGAATGAGCGCGAGTATTTGTGATATTTCCATCTGACACTAACTGATCTGTTTACAGAAACCTGCTGAGAGCGTGAAAAAAAGGGGACGATGACTAACTCTGACAAATCTGAAGCGAGGGGGCGGGACGTACGGCACGGCCTGTTTTATAGAACAACTGCAATTTGTCACAACACGATTTTTTAGCTCGGTGACACTGAAATAGTAATTTGCGACCGCGAGAGAGGAATTATGTTACTGCATTGTGTTTCCGATTAAAGGCTGAAGCTACAGCACCACAGATGAAAACCAGGTCCATTCACGTCCAGATCTGTCAGCTGAAGTATTTAAATTCTACATATTGTGCCATAAATATTCATTATGGAGCCGGGTGACCTATGTGTTGGCAGCTTTCCTGCCTTGGATTGTTATTCTCAGTGTCCAACTACATTACGGACATCGATTTTAATTTCTACTGCTTCGTTTTCTTGTTATGGAGTGAGTTTGGTGATGAAAGCATCGTATTCTGTCAGTCTTTTGTCTTCTGTATTTTTTTTCTCCATCTTATCCCAGAGAGATTTCAAAAAGCTTATTAAGTTTAAGAAGGAGGAGAATTTTCTCAACGGTTGAAGGAACACTTAAAAAAAGATCTGTGGTTTTTCACTGGATCAAAGTCTGAAGAACTGTAATTACATAAAGATACATCGTCCTGCCAAGTAAAATCAAAAGATTACTGATGGTTGAAATAAAAATTAATAAAATGAAGGGAAGGCGACGGTACAGCGACTTTAGGAGAGCACGATCCTTCAGCAAGTCCTCGAGTGTCGAATGTTGAAAGAAGCTGTAGAGCAGAAATAAAGTTCACAGTTTTAAGACGACAAGAGGTGGATTTATCTCTGGAGACAAACAAATGTTCAGTTTGTTTAAGCCTGATATTTAAATAACATACGTGTGTGTGTGTGTGTGTGTGTACTTGGGTACCTCACCAACTGTGGACTTTGCCATCAGTACACATTCACCAACAAGGGACTGGAAAGCCAACAGGGGACATTTTTATTTTTTTAGCTCATGCTTTAACACTTGAACCACCAAATAAATGAATTTAAACTCATAATACTGTGAAAGTACGACTCAAATTCAAGTTAAAGTAACTCTAATACTGCTTGGTTTGTGTCGCGCAGCGGTTGAGCGACCAAGGCGGTGAATGAGAGTGAGCGAGCGCCGGCTTCGATAAAGAGAAATGACATGACAGCGTGCTTTATTTTGAAAGGGTTACATGTGTTATCATGTGTTTACCAGGAAGATGAAGTCGGGTCTCTTGTTGTTGATGGAGATCGGCGACCGGCTGAGCGAGGTGGACGTGTCGTCGGAGCTCTGCGAGGACGGATGCCGGAAAGTCTGACCGGTCAGCTTGGTGTCGTATAACTGCTCCTCAAAGTCTGCAGACAGAAAGAAACGAGTGTGTGAGTTTAAACTCTCTGCACACACACACACACACACACACAGCAGATATCCTGTTTTCACGGCTGAGAGCTGCTTTGCATCACCCTGCAGTTTCCCCTCCTGTGAGCGCAACTTCTGCCGAGGAGCCTAAAAGGACTCCTGAAGTTTGGAGTTAACCCTCTCATGAGTTCCTCATTAATTCCTCGTCTCTCTTTCTGTTTTTCTTTCTTCCTCTCGTCTCGGACTCCTTCTCCTCCTCGGTGTCTGAATGTTTCTGGCTCTCTGGCAGCTCAGACGAATCTCCCTCAGGCCATTGTAAACAGATTCCTAACCCCAACCTCCCCCCTTATTCTCTCTCCCTCCACACACACACACATATAGATACACTCCCCCTCTCAAACCCCTCAGCCAATCCTTTACCCCAAAACCCGACACACTCCCCACTGATGGCTAAAGCCCTCACACACACACACACACACACACACACACACGCACACACACACACACACACACACACACACACACACACACATCATCCCGCTGACAGCGAGGTGTAGAGTTTTTAGGTTGAACTTGCTTCTCGGGACAATATGGATTCTTTTCCCGGTGGTGTACGGTTGCCTAGCGACACAAACGGGGGGTGGAAGACAACTCAGCATCAGTGTGTGTGTGTGTGTGTGTGTGTGTGCAACCAGCAAATGTTGCTGATCCACTCTGACCTGTGATCAGGTGAACGGTGTCTCTGTCATTCGTACGTCTGTTCTCACACTATGTAACTTTGGGCTCCGGGTCGGGAGAAGTACGTAACGCTTTACGGCACTAAGTCACACAGCAGCAACTATTTCACTGATTCTGGTGAAACTGGATCATATTTTATGGAGGAAATGTTTTCTGGTTTTCCCTCTGATGTCCTCCGGCTGCTCCGCCTCAACTCTCTGTGATTTACAGAGTTTATGATGGACAGTGAAGTAAACTGCTGACAGCTGTAGCTGCTGTTAGCTCATGTTAGCTCAGTCTGTTAGCTGCTGTTAGCTCATGTTAGCTCAGTTTGTTAGCTGCTGTTAGCTCATGTTAGCTCAGCCTGTTAGCTGCTGTTAGCTCATGTTAGCTCAATTTGTTAGCTCAAGTTAGCGCAAGTTAGCTCAGTTTGTTAGCTGCTGTTAGCTCATGTTAGCTCAGTTTGTTAGCTGCTGTTAGCTCATATTAGCTCAGCCTGTTAGCTGCTGTTAGCTCATGTTAGCTCAGTTTGTTAGCTCAAGTTAGTGCAAGTTAGCTCAGTTTGTTAGCTGCTGTTAGCTCAAGTTAGCTCAGTCTGTTAGCTGCTGTTAGCTCATGTTAGCTCAGTTTATTAGCTGCTGTTAGCGCATGTTAGCTCAGTCTGTTAGCTGCTCTTAGCTCATGTTAGCTCAGTTTATTAGCTCATGTTAGCTCAGTCTGTTAGCTGCTGTTAGCTGCGGTTAGCTCAGTTTGTTAGCTCATGTTAGCTCAGTTTGTTAGCTGCTGTTAGCTCAGTTTGTTAGCTGCTGTTAGCTCAGTTTGTTAGCTGGGCTGCCTGACTGTGAGCTCGGTGTTAGTTGCTGTTGCTGCAGCTCTCCCCACAGAGAATACGCAACTGCTCTGTTTTTGGCGGACACCGTGAGCAACTCGTGTCAGGAAAGGGCAAGAAGGATTTCTCTGATCATACGTATTGCACCACGCAGTGGAGCGCTTAGCAGCTCGACAGCCGGATATTTCCCTCAGGAGTTGGTGGAGACCAAAAACGGAGCTAAAAGAGGGAGAACGTGTTTGCTACATTTCCAGAAGAATGACACAGATGCTTCTTTAAATCAAATAAATTCCTTTACAGACAGAAAGAGAAAAAGTGTGAAAAACTCTTTTCTGTGGCGTATCTTTATTTCTCTCAGTCCGAGACCTCCTGAACAATCCCGCCTTCACTTTAGCGAGTTGCTGGACTTCCTGCAGCACGTCCATATGGTAAAACACTAGAATTCACAGGGTGACTGCATCTGCTTTCAAACTCTGCAAGCTGTAAAGGCCTTAAGACTCAGAGCAGACTGCGGAGCCTGCACGCCTGCTAAACACATTCAGAAACGTCGGTTTACAGAAAGTTTGGCAGGTGTCGGATTTAAGCGAGCGCAGGCGACGTGGGAGTGTTTTGGAGTCATGAATAGAAATTAATATAGAGCAGCAGCAGAAGCACAAAATACAGAAAAAAATAGATAATGATGTGTTTTTACGAGGGCAGGCAGTCGACCCACCCACAGGTTTTCTGCTGTTTTTTAATGGCATTTGAGATCATTGCTGTTGACATCTTCCCTCTGCGAAAATAAAGCTGCCAACAGCAGGAAAACCTCCATAGGAACCAACGTGAAGTGTAATTATATGTATACGCTTAACACCAAAACTCACAGCCTTCAACACGGATTAAGACGATGTACTAATATCAGACGTCAACACGATGGTAGACCATCCAATGACGATGAGATACTGAAGCAAAGACGACGATTACGACGTTGCGGGTCGGCTCCTTGTTTTGAGAACTATTTATTTCCCACCATATGTCGACAGTTAAGTTACTTTATGTGGCAAATCAAGGAAACGAAGAGCCGGAGGACGCGAGCTGTTTGAGCGGGTCGAAGAGAAGTCGAGGGTTGTTGCCACAGGATACAAGGCTAGCATTGCCTCTACAAACTCTGACCAGTTTATTCTATTTGGAATTAATGCGCCAACGTCTCATTAATCCCAATAAACGTCACGCTAACTCACAAACATTTAGTGTAACACTGCTCTGCTGCAGGATACACTTCATTCATTGGCGGTTAATAAATCCTTACCAGGTTGTTAAATGGTAAAAATGAGAACATGGATTTTTATATGAATCCTTTATCGATGACTTATAACTGCAGATGACTTTGTAAATTTAAAGTTTATTAAAGAGAAACAGACGATAAAGTGATCAACTCATTAAAGGGACAGTTTCTTTAAATATTCTCTTCTAAATCAAGCTGCAACCTCCATAGCTGGGAAATCAAGCCAATGCAGAAGTCGCGTTAACGCGAAAACTTTGGAAAGACTAAAGTTTGACAGCCTCTCATATCTAAAGACAGTTTCCAAGACTACAACAAGATTCATTCTGGGACTAAGAATAAAAACTGTTCAAGCTGATTTCTGTCCAGGACCTCAACGATTCCTCAACAAAGCACTCCCATTGGTCGACGACAACGTTCACGAAACGTCAAGATGAGAAAAAAAGACACCAAACGACTGACTTGACCACGACCAAGCAGCAACCTCCGTGGCCATGAAGTGAACCCAAAAAAACTGCAGTTCCTCTAACGTCCACTAGAGGCTGGCTCCAGACGTGAGTCAGTTTCCATAAGTCCCCATGTCCAAATGTCCAACTTCACAGCAGAAATAAACATGTTTACAGCCTGGTACAAAAAACAGTTTTGGTCTCTGTAGCTAATTTCCCCGTTGATGACGACTGTACTGAGGGTGACTTCTGCTTGCTATACGCACATTTTCACGTAATTTTACAAACTCAGAATCTTTTATTTTGAGCAAAGTTCTGATTACAATCTGAAAGACACATAACCGGCTTCTTCTAGTTTTTAAATCTTTCTTGAGATCTTCGTCTTGTCGCAGCAGTTAATAAATTAATAAATCAATAGAAACTTTCGTTGGAAGTTTCTGCCTAATTTGGGCTGTTTCCAGACTTCATGGTTAGCTCAGATATCAACTCCCAGCAAGAAAAACGAAAAAGCACTATTCCTTTAATCACTTGACGCATCGACGAGATTTTCTCACAACCTGACAAACCAAATTATTACTGGCTTAGAAATTAATGAGCGTAGAAGCTCTTAACTTAAAGTTTTACCCACAAAGTTTGTTTTCTCTTCCCAAAAGTTTGACTCTTTCTCCTTTGCAGCTGAAGTTAATGATGCTACGATAAACTTTCTTCTCTGCGTCTGCCAATTCCTTTGGAAGCGATTAGACGTTTCCCTTTGTAAGCGCTCGCTTTAAGAAAACCCGTCCCTGGCCATTTGTATTCATAGAGGCGTATTACACACCCGGCGCTCGTGATAGAGAACTGTCTATTTTGCAGCATTCAAGAAATAATTGATTATGAACTGCCTGACTGCTGCATGCGAAAACAGCAGGATCAGCCGGTTAGTAAACAGCGAGCAGAAGCCAAAACTCTTCTGCAGCGTCCCAAAGAAGTGAAGCGTCAGCAAGAGTCCAGAAGACACAGGAGGTAAAAACAGACTGATAAGGGGATGAAGAGGTGGAGGGCGATGAAAATGATGAACCACGGAGGGGTGAAGATGAAGATGAGGAAGGTTTTCGAGAAGGAAGGTTATGAAATAAGGCAACAAACAAGGCGCCGATATGAGATACGATGAGGAATAAATATGGTAATAGACATAAAAAGAGGACAAACTGCAAAGAGAGACGGTGCCCAGAACAAACAGGGCAATAAAAAGAAGCAGCGAATCATTAGGTGGAGGCAGAGGAAGGCGTATATGTCAAAAAAAGAAGAAGAGGAGGAGGAACAGAGTAAAGGCAGCTGGAGAAGACGTAGGCGGGAGAAGAAGAAGAAGAAGAGGTGTGCAGGTACAGGAAGGTAAAGACGAGGCAGCTGAAGGAGAAATATTTCAGAAAAAGGGGAACGAGGATCAGAAAACAAGGTGAAGATGAAACAAAAAAAGACAAAGTAGGTGTAGAAAAAAGAAGATAGAAGAGGAGGAGAAGGAAGGAAATCCACACAACATGAAGCCAATGAAGCCCAATCTGTCAAAACAGAACTAACAGGGAAGGAGAAGCTGGCAGAGTTGGAAATGTTTGTGAGTAACATGAAGAAGAGTTGAGGATTTGTTTGTTCCTGCAGTCAAAGTAGTCAGAAAATGTTTTATTAATGTTTGGTTGTCCACAGGGAGCAAATGGGATGGGATGTATCGGTCAACAAGTATCTTCATTTATCACAACGTTGTTGGGTTTTCTTTGTTTTGTGCCTAGCTTAAACCTAGACCTAACCAAACCTTAACCACAGTTAGAGAAGTGAAGCCAATGCAAACATGCCAAAAACTCCAAGTGCCAAGTAAACTGAGTTTAGCATAAAGACTGGAAACAAGGCGAAGACTAGTAGAGGCAGGACTACCAAGACTGGGCTTCGATTCCTCACACCACAGTTTGAGAACCAGTGATTTAAAGCAACAGTTTGGGAGATACACTCATTCACTCTCGTGTCTAACAAGAGTTTAGGAGCCAGGAGGTGATTAGCATCAACTGGAACTGAGGAGAAACATCTAACCAGCCTCTCTCTCTCCAAAACTAAACAAAAACAAACGCCTACCAGCACCCCCGCAGCTCGCTAATTAACATGTTGTGTCTTGGTTGTTCAATCAGCGCACAAACAACCGAGTAAACATCTGAATTTGTTTTCTGAAGCTGTAATACCACATCCAAATAGTCAACGGCTAATCACTCATTGGGTGTAAATGTAGTGATGACCATAAATAAACCTCTTGCACTACAAATCATGAGAAAGTAACACCAGTGTTCAGTGGTTGAAAGTACTTAAATATTGTATTTAAGTCCAATTTTCTACTACGTTTCAGAGGCATCCATAGTACAGTTAGTCAATACTGTGTTTACAACTGAAGGTTTGTGGATACCCCAACTGAACTTTTGGAAAAGCGACCACAGGACTAATGGTGAAGGATGGGACAACATTGTCATCCCCTACCTATCTGGTGTATCGGATCTTCAACAAGCACAGAAAAGACTGTGACACCTCACACCCAGAAAAACAACCTGGTGTATGCTGTCCGATGCACTGACACCTGAGGGACAAAGGGACACTCTTTTAGTGGCAATGATGTTTGCATCTTGGACAGGTGGTTTGAAAGACGAGTGAGGGAGGCTATCTATGTAAAAGTAGAAAAACCATCACTCAACGGAAGATCAGGCCTAAGATAACACTTCTCCCACCATCTACAGTGCTGTACCTGCAGCCCATTCCAGGAGACTCAACAATTCACACCTGGCCTCATGTGGCTCCAACGACCATCGTCCACACCGGACCTCAGGTGACTTCAATGACCCAACATCAACGAACGAACTAAGTGAAACTATGGCCGGTAAGGCAGTCAGAACTGAAAGAGCCTCCTGGATGAGAGTCAAAACATCTTCACGGATCCACAATCAAGCCCAGTTGCCTCATACATAACTCGACCTGGACGACTGAGAACCTTCAAGATTCTACATACAATACATAGGATCTGCTTACAATTACAAGTCTGTCTAGTTTCAGCTGTGATACTCACGTTAAGGTTTCTCCTTCCACCTCTTGCAAAGTTACTCCCTCCCTGCTTGATTAAAAAAACTCTCTGGTTAAAGTTGCTGTGCACTGACCGGCAGCAGCCGAGCACTAAAAGCGGCGGCAGCAGCAGCAGCACTTAAAGCGGAGGGAGAGAGGAGAGGTAAACAGTTGTAGATCTATGCTTCAGATAGCACTGAGTGCATGACTGGAGGCTGGGAAGACCAAGGAGGGAGGAGGGAGGAGGGAGGAGATGCTATTGGTGTGCGGGGTATAAAGGTATGCCGGTCACTCCCACTAATGCACACACACACTCAATGGTGAAGCATGACCTACCCCCACCCCCATTTCTTCTGTCCAGACAAGCAGGCCCAGCACTCATGCATCACTAACCTGTATACTGTGTGCACCCTCATTTAGGGAACTTGCATCTTTGTGCGTGTACAGTGCACCCATTCATAGATGAACCCAACCATCCTTGACAATATGCACCCCGGTCATGTCAAATTTGGGTCACCCTTTTATTTCCCGCCCCTCCAGGAAGACGAAAGAAATCAACAATGCCTCCCTCTTTCAACACAGCCGCCGCGTTTGTTTGTCCGTGTACGGCACCACGGATGTTTGAGTGCACCCATGTCATGTCCTTGTGATTTAACATGCACGATTGATCAATCCATTACAGGGACAAGGGGCTGGTGTATGTTTGAATGATGGTCGTGACCTCGAAGGACGGATTTGGCGGTCGACGGCCTAGTTTATGTTGATCATTAGTAACCGCGAGGAGGGTTCTGATCCAATTACAGGGCTCTCTTTTCTGGTCTTTTGCGGATGACTACCTGATGTTTTTTTATCGTCAAGGTGATTTATAAAGACTCCTGAGTCGAGTTCTGGGGTTCAAACTCAATAATAAGTTTTTTTTTTGTTGTTGTTGTCACTGCAAGTGCCAAGTTTAGAGAGTTCGGCAGTTCTGCATTTTCATCTATCGAGCTCCTCTCAGCGTTTGGCCGATGTATAGCTGATTTTCTGAATTTATCTTGAGCAAATAATACGGCATTAGGATCTTGTGCCGAAATTATTTTGGCATATAAAATAACAAACACTACATTTTGAAGAAAATCTGGCGTCACAGCTGCTTCTTTGAACAATCCAAAGTGGCTAAAATCACTTAGCACACACGCCAGACTCATGCAAGAAGAACGAGTGGTATGGTTAATTAAATATAGTCAATTAAAGGAGCCAATACTGGCCTAGATACTACTGACTGACTGACTAAATGGAGCTGAATCTTAGCCCATACTGTTTACCCACAAATCCATGCCAGATCTGGCAAACATAGTTGGGTTAGAACCATTAGTGGAGTGCACCATTGCAAGGAAAACACAATATGAGTTGCTTCAGGTGGACAAGGCAAGAAGTCCAGTTTGAGTAAGAGATCCAAGAGTTTGAAGGTTTGCAGACACCAAAACAATGTTGATACAGGTTTCTGAAATCTTCCATTCATACCACAACGTAACCTGCCAGGACCGTGCACTCGCATTGATCCGATCGGCAGAAGTTGGCCCGGGTTCAACTTTCTCAATCTGTCACATGGTATTAAAGAATATTCAAACATGAAAACCAAAAAAGTGCAAAGTTTTAAAGGTGTTGTTTAAAACTGAGCCAAATAATTAGAAGAACTAAATGTTAAAATGTCTTCTACAAGCAAGTCTTCTCATAAAAGATGACCTGGATGATGAAGAACTTTCAGACTTCTATATAATTGAATTCCTCTCTACTGAGTGCAAAGCATGATTAAAAAAGTCTTAACTCAGTTCTTCTTTCACGTCATGAATCTTGAGTTTTCTAACTTCCAAACAGATTCAAAGACTTCAGCTGCTCTTACCTTCAAGCTACCGTCACCTCGGCCCTGTGCTTTATCAGCGCCAGGTTCATTTGAGCTTGAATGCAAACGTCTCTGGATCGTAGCATTTAAGTGTGTCAGCCTGTATTTATATCCTCTAAAGGAATGCTCAGGAAAGAAACAAGACAGATGAGTTTGTCGTGTCTGATTCACAGCGATGTCACTCTAACAAAAAGCTCCCACAGCGAGGGGGGGGGAAGTAACATTTTGGCAAAAACGGACTCATTTTCTGGAGATATAAAAAAAGGCGAGTCCCGTATCATAAAGGTCACACAGTAATAAAAGTTCAAACAATCTATAAACGCTCTGAGAGGGTTCCCCGTCAAGAGACAAAAACACTGCTCCAGGCCGAACAACGAGGATGCTGACCGGCTAAATTAAAAGCTGCTTTAACAAACTAATTGCATAAAATAACTTTATGTAAAAGGCATCACAGACTCAAGTCAAGCACGTCAAATGTTTCTTATACAAGAAACAAATAATCCATAACCTTCAACGGCGCATGATTTACTGGAGGTGAAGCCTCATCTTCAAAGTGGAGTCACGTCACGTTGGACTTGAATTCCACCTTTGAGATTATAAAATGGAAACGACTGTTTCTCCTGGATCAGCACTCTGCCACTTGATCAATGCCGCACCTGTTCGGTAATGTGTATCGACCACAGCGAAAACCTTATCAGCCCGTGTAGATAACAGCTAGCATTGACTCAGACCTTCCCCTGACACAATTAAAGGGGCCGCTGTGACATTTTATAGTCAAGTTAGTGCCGACGGGGAAACTTTATCGGCCCCGTTTGGCATTGATTCAGACATCGTCTGACACGATTAAAGGGTTACTGTGACATTTTAAAGTTTGGTTGGTTATATGACATCACCTTCCGGTGTCCGCGGTGAAGAAAGGCTGCAGCATTGACACTTTAAGCAGCGAGGAGAGTGCTGCGGCAGGAGATAAGATATGGCGAGATAAAAATGAAGCTCACTGGTCTGCAGAAACTGAAAACGAAGGTTATAAAGAGTCCAAATAAAATTATAAAGCGAATATTTGTTCTTGACTTTGGGGGAAAACAGAGCAGACTCTTCTAACTCTTATCTGACTCTAAGCACCAATGATAGCATTGAATGAACGCATTGAAAAACTACTGCCTGAAAGTTTGTTAGAAGTGTGCTCCTAATCCTGCATAACTTTAAGCCTTAATATAATGTGAACAGGTGAGTTGTATATAAATTCACCCTCAGTACAGTTGTCATGAACGGGGAAATTAGCTACAGAGACCAAAACTGTTTTTTGTACCAGGCTGTAAACATGTTTATTTCTGCTGTGAAGTTGGACATTTGGACATGGGGACTTATGGAGACTGACTCACTTCTGGAGCCAGCCTCAGGTGGACGTTAGAGGAACTGCAGCTTTTGACACTTGGTCTTGTTGACTTCAGTTTTAGTCACGTTGGTTGCTGGTCAATTTGTTTGTTTCAGCTCTGCTAGCAGTTTCCTTTCAGCTAACTGGTTTTCCAATGTGACAACTCGATGGTTAAGGTTTGGTTGGTAAGTTGGTTTTGGGTTAAAGTAAACACCTAACATGAGGTAAAGTTTGCACCTTTGTGGTTTGATAAAAGAAAAACCAACAACATTGTGATACATGTTGACCGATACATCCAACCAAACTTGTTTGAGGACAAGAAAGTTGGGTTGGACGCTGGAGGACTTGAGGACAGTCTCTTTATAGATAGCGTGCTTCCAACATTAGATAAGGCTCTTTCCTATTTCAGGTCCGTAACTGAATGTTTTTTGCTGTCCACCTTTGGGACCAACTCGAACGCCGGCTCCAAACTGGACCTCATCGCCCAACATCATCACAAAAACGAAAACCCAGCAGCCCAGCGGCCCCAAAGTCTTTTAAGGGAAGGGTGGAGGGTGTTGTAGCAGCACGATAAATGCTTCAGAATTGGGTAGAGCATCTAAAAAAAACACCACAATACCAACAGAGAGCTTCTCTCTATCTTTCAAAGTGGCTTTCTGTAATGGATAACACACATTCTCACATTCTTATCTCAGGCCTGCTGGCTACAGCGCGACCGACAGCAGTTTAGATGACAGTTAAGAGCTGTTGGCCGACACTGAGAGTGTCAATGCGAGTCTCATCCCTCGTTCAACAAACTTTGAGGCCGCTGTAGGAATCATGCATACTGTGTTTCTGCACGAAAAAAAAAATCAATAGTTGAATCTGAGATGTTCGCCTGCTGCGGCTTTGAGTTAGCGGTCGACTCTTTGTACGTGACACTTCAGAGGAAGAGCTACAGCACGGCGATCAAAAACAAAACATCTCAGCCTTCATCTTCCCAGAAAACATTCCTCTGATCTTACAAACCGACGACTTCACCCACCTTCTGATCAGCCAACGGGGAACAAAACAAACAACGTCTTCACGTCCGCTTTTAATGACTCGCCATTACTGGAAAAGTTAAATCATCTGCTTTGTTTGTGAAGTTTAAAGACGTTAAATGTCGACAAACGGAGGATCAAAGTTTTTATTTAGCACAAGAAAAGCAGCAATCTGCCTCAAAGAAGAAGAAATAGATTAACGTCTTGTCCTTGTAGCGACTGTGGCATGTTCAAAGTTTTATGACGTTCGTTAACGAAGGAATAACAACAAACTTGAACTATCAATACTATGCGATGTAATACGAGATGACGTGGTCACTCATCCTCTGTGCCAACGACGTATGATCTAAACAAATTACTCAGACTATAGACGTGTCGCTACGCTTGTCAACAAGTCAACAAATAGACCAACACAATGCAGTAAAAATAAAATTTTAAATTTAAATACATGAAACAACCTAAACAGACTTCTCGTGCACAACCAATTAACCGTAAAAGTGTCTAAATCGACACGAGCTTCACACCGACATGAAAGGCCGACGTCGCTGAGAAAACTCATCAGTTGAACGTTAACTGTCGTACACGTCCTCCATATAATTCAAAAACACACTGAAGAGAATGTCAGTGACACGTGAGCGCCGAGGAGGCGCTAAAGTACGAATACGTGAGCGTCATAAAATCACAAAACGAGTGTGTGCAAACAGCCGCTCTGACTTTAATGGACGACACAAGATAAACCTGAAATAATTTTTACAAAAAGTTTTAATGTCTGAATATTTTTCTGTTGATTAACAGAGAGCAGAAACAAATAAAGAAATCTGCCTGCAGAGGAAACAAGTGAGGTATCATAAACCTGTGTAGAATACAATATATCTGCCTTCAGAGGATCACAAGCTCAGCTTTAAATATATAATATATAACTGCCAAAGAGCTGCGTATGAATATTTTAACACGGCAACCCAAAAAAAACTTTGATCAGATCTCGCTGTCGTAACTCGTGATGGAAGTCCTGAGCTTCAGCTTCTGAGCCGCAGACGGTAAAAATGTGAAGACGCCTCCTGTGAGTTTCAGGATTTTACCGAGAAATAAACCTTCGAATGATCCGAATCCATCTGAGCCTGGACGTGGACGTTCAGTTTCACACACGTCACAGAATAATGCTGAACACCGTCGCTGATGTGCGAGCTGTGACTTGCAACGCGAGTTCATTTCCTCCCGTTAATTTTCACGTGTCGCACTACAGTCGAATCAAACACTACGCCGACGACACATGCACCGACATGCAGGACGGATCCCAGATGCACATGGCTGCTGTCGACCTTGTTGATGTTTGGCTGTTCAAATACTACAGTACAAATACTCGAGTACAGCTGTAGTCATGGTTACCACAGAGGGATTACACGGTCTCTGCTGAGTTGTATTTTTGGTCTCGACGTTGAAGATTTCATGACGTCTAAACTTAAACCAGGTCTTTACAAACGGCAGATCAGGTCACCTGAATCATCTTTTCTAAAGCTCGCGGCGTCTTTTTAAAGACTTGTTGAACCTGGAATCAGACGGAGACTAATTAGAAGTGCTCATTAAAGCAAAAACACAAACAGTCTGCCTGCTAATTATTCTCTGGTTGGGAACTCTGGCCGGATTTCACTGTTATGCCCACTTAGCAGCAACAGAGAAATAAATCTCAAACAAATCTCGCTGCGGGGCGGGCGGGCGGAGGGAAGCTGAATCTCGGCAAGAAAACGCAGCAGATCCGTCTAACACCGGAGGACGACAGCCAGCTTCATAAATATGGAGGGCAGAGTGTTGAGGAGCGGGAGAGAGTATGAATATTTTACCGAGCCGAGGCCAGCGGGGAGACCGATGCTGAGGATGGCCAAAGAGAGAGAGAGAGAGTACAGCTGGTTGCTTCAGTGTTATATAACACACACCCAAACAGACGGACACACACACACGTAATCACAAAGTGGCATAAATGAACAACAGAAAACGAAATGGCAACACACACACACACACACACACAGATTTGTTGCTGTTGTCCACCCACGACTGAGTTCATCCATCTTATTTTTATCAAACACAACATGCCAGCCGGTCTGAGACAATAACAGGCTTCACACACACACACACACACACACACACACACACACACACACAGATGGCGACAGAGGAAGATGTAGTAGGTGATATACTGTACTGGTGGAGATAAAGACGGTATGCACAGAGAGGAAATGCACGGTCGTCCAGCGTACCCTGGCTCGTCCTCAGGGGCGCCCCAGGGCTCGATGCTGGGGCCCCTTCTCTTCGTTATTTTACATCACCTCCCTGGGTCGAATTATCCACTCGCATTGCTTTCTCGTAATCGCTTCTATGCAGACGACACTCTGTCATTTCCACGTGACGACACCTCGGTCTCTGCTCGAGTCCCTGAACGCCTCTCAGACATATTCTGCGTGAGGTTTGTGGGTGAAGGTACCGGCCAATGTAGCCGGATAAACCAACATTTTACACGTTGTACAAATTAATCGAACACTCACAAGAACATCTATTGTGTATCAATCCGCGGCTGAAAATAGACCCTAACACATGCTCTATGTACCCTGTTTGTTAAAAGCTGTTTTATGATTTCAATCACCGTGTTTTTAAAATAAAACGTCATATTTGGGAGATGAATCTCAAAGATTATCAGTGGGAAATGAAGCCTCTAACCCTGACCAGATATATTCATTCATTCATTCATTCATTCATTCATTCATTCATTCATAACCCCGTGCATCCTCCTCCTCCTCCTCCTTCACACCTCCTCCCCGTTCATTCATCTTAAAACCTGCTGTGAACGTTTTAATGGGAGAGCCAGGCGAAGGGCGAGACAGCATGAGTCACACTGAGAGAGAGAGAGAGAGTTACCTGAGAACAAACAGAGGTCCCTCGAGAGCTCATTTGCATACACACACACACACACCTGAACACACACTACAAACAAGAGATTAATACTGAAACGAGAACGACAGCGTTCCACCTTAAAACACAAAAACAAGGCAGAGAAATGTAAACACACACACACACACACACACACACACACACACACACACACACACACACAGCCTTAAATAACAGCTGCAAGGTGAATCAAACACACTCACACACACACCCGTACAGTACAATATAAACACATGATAGCGAGGGAATATTTAACACACACACACTCACACTGAGCATATCTGCATGCTCACACACACACACACACACACACACACACACACACACACACACACACCTTTAAGGCGGACGACACACACCCATATCATTGCAGTCCACACACGCATGTAAACACTTTCCCACCCGCCTCCGCTTCCTCCCTCCACGCCTTTCCCACCCACTCAAAACACACACACACACTCTCCCACACACACACACACACACACACACACACACACAAACTCACACACACACACACTCCTTCAATCCATCTCCACCTCCAGCTCCATCCATCCTTACCTTGCAGCAGGCTCTGGAGGTTGAGCTGCGCCTGCTGGTGCAGCTCCTCGACACACTCCGGCCTGCTCCACGAGCCGAACACGTTCACGCTCTGTTGCCATGGAGACCTGAAGTGGGCCGCTCCGCCGCCGCCGCCGCCACCACCGCAGCTGCTGCTGCTGCTGCCTCCTCCACCTCCTCCTCCACCTCCACCACCACCGCCGCCGCTGATGAAGCTGCTGCTGCTGTGGTTGCCGTCGCCGTGGCTGCTGCTGCTGCTGCCGCCGCGCCTGCCGCCCTCCGCCTCAAGACCGCCGGTGACTGGAGGAGAGGGAGGAGAGGGAGGAGAGGGAGGAGAGGGAGGAGAGGGAGGATGTGATGGATGGATGGAGACGGAGAGAGGGGAAATAAGATGATTGGGAGGAGAGAGGAAATAAAATCACACGTGAATAAAAATGTTTGAATTTGCATCAGTAATACCGAGAGACGCCGATTACATAACGCGGTGTGTTGTCAGGGAGAACAAGAAGCGAGGAGGGAAGAGAGGAAGGAAGGAGGGAAGGAAGGAGGGATTAGAGGGAGGAGAGGTAGAGAGGAGATTTGGAGAGGGATCAGAGAGAGAGAGCGCTTAATTAGGAGGGAGAGGGGAGCGGGAGGGGGAGGAAGGAGGGATTAAAGCAGAGAGACCGACTGAGTCCAACACGAGCGAGCGCATTGAACGCATTGAACGGCCGGTCAATGCCGAGAAGTTGATGAGACAAACAAACACATTGAAATGAGACTGAGATACCCAAACGTTCGATGGTTGTGAACACTGCGTTCAAAGAAAGTTGTTAAAGTTTCGACGTACACCAGAAAACTTTGACACCCAAAAGATTGAAGATCTCTCGAGAGTTTCCAAGACTTACAACAAGATCGTTGGTCGTTGACGACGTTCACGTTATCGAATGTCACTGTTTGCACGAGTCGAGACTAAAAACCTACTAAAATATTACACAACGGCCATTCAATGCCGACATGAATGACGTGTTGATGAAATGAGACGAGGTCGTCGTCCAGCCGAGATTCACAAAGAAGACACCCAAACGTTTGGATGCGTCAACGCCGACGTTCACTAGAAAACTTTGGAAAGACTAAAGTTTGACAGCCTTTCATATCTAAAGACAGTTTCCTAGATTCATTCTGAGACTAAGAATAAAAACTGTTCAACAATGCAGCAGATTTCTGTCCACGACCTCAGCGATTCCTCTTTTTCTACCGTCTGAGAGAATCCGACCTTCAACCAGAACCTGCTTCACTATGACGCCCAACTATTGGTCGACGACAACGTTCACGAAACGTCAAGATGAGAAAAAAGACACCAATCGACTGACTAACCACGACCAAGCAGCAACCTCCATGGCCATGAAATGAACCCAAAAAAATTGCAGTTCCTCTAACGTCCACTGGAGGCTGGCTCCAGAAGTGAGTCAGTCTCCATAAGTCCCCATGTTCAAATGTCCCACTTCACAGCAGAAATAAACATGTTTACAGCCTGGTACAAAAAACAGTTTTGGTCTCTGTAGCTAATTTCCCCGTTCATGACAACTGTACTGAGGGTGAATTTATATACAACTCACCTGTTCACATTATATTAAGGCTTAAAGTTATGCAGGGTTAAGAGTTCCTCTGGTCAGATTCTGCTTCCAGACCTTCTGTTTTGGAACATCCATAGGAGACTATACAAGTCGAGTAGCTCTAAGAATAAAACTGCCTAAATTATCTCGGTACATTCACCTCAAGATATCATTAAAATAACCCGAGCTGCCTCGTTCTATGGAACACCTGAACTTACTGTCGCTTTTAGATAATGAGATTCCTGAACGAGACGCTGACACAACAACTGCTGCTCGGTAAACATAATATTTCTAAATATAGCTGCAGAGTCACAAATGTGTAAAACACAGTCATACTTTTATTTATAAGACATTTTAAGGAAATGCAGAATAAAGTATTATTTTAATTATACAGCAAAATACTGTAATCTTAATATAGTATTTCATATGGCATTTTCAAAGTCAATATATAAGAAAACAGTGTTTCTCTTCATGGTAAAAACTTGTATTTTAACAGTAAAATATTAAATGTGAAATCAACAGCACTAACCTTTTACCGTAATATTACAAAACAGTTATACCAAATTTATTACTGTAAAATTCTGCCAATTTTTACGGTAAAAACATGTTTTTTAAAAATAACTGTTATTTGTACAGTAAGATACTGTGATATTTAAGAATTTTGTATTAGTGTTTATTAGTTTTTAGTATTTTATTTTCAATACTGTCAATTATACAGTAAAACATCAACATTGGCATTTTAAGGCAATTTATACAGAATAAAATAGTATTTTATATTAGAGACTGTTCATTTAACAGTAAAATACTTCTACTTATGATGGTAAGAACTTGTATTTATATGGTAAAATATAGAATTAAACACCAAACTTAAACATGAAACCAACAGTATTAATTAATCCTTTTAAACCGACATTATTCTGTAAAATTCTAGCAATCACAGCCGCCTCAACAGCTTCTCTTCGTCAGCCATGAGATGAAGAGAAGCTGTTGAGGACGTAGAGACAGGAAACAGTTCGACAATCCACGGTCTGTTCTGTTGGTTTCTAATGACGCCGGTTGATCTTCCGTCATTGGCGACGATTCCGTCGAAGCCTCGAAGTCTGAAAAACCTCGTTAGATAGACGACGACTGCTCGTTGTGTTGATGTGCAGCAAGAACAGTGTCAGAAACAGCGATGTCTCGAAGGTACGACGGTTACTCGCTCGCTCGCTCTCCCTCCAGATTGTGTATTAACTGTAACTGTATGCCACAGATTCAGAAACTCCCGAGGCGTGTGTGACTTACTTAAGTCAGATCTCACCCACGCAAGATCATATATTGAACTTGTTAAAGTCCCACGTCTTCGTGCTTCATCGAAGTATTTACGGCTGCATTTACAGACAAATGCAAATAATTTCTAAACGTTTAAAGTCAGTCAGCAGTTAGAAAGTACGTCTGTTGGCTATAACTTTAAAGAAACTCCCTGTAGTTTGTATTAGAAACAGGGCCGTTTCTAGCTATTTGGGGGCCCATATTTTGCCCAAACCTAACGCTAAGACAAGGTGAGTTGGTTTGCCTTGCTACAAATGAAGTCAGGTGCTTGTATATTGAGGCTGAACTTGCAGCTTGGGGGGCCCCTGGTGGCTGCAGGGCCCTATGCATCTGCATAGTCCACGTATAGCACTGTTTCTAGTGGCTTCTACGTACAATTACCTGTACACCTCTACACCTTTGACTGCCAACGTTGGTGCGCCCATTGACCTCCTCCATCGTTAAACACTGACAGAGACTCAGCGAGGCGAGCGAGGTTTGAAACGCCGAGCCGAGAAAACCGGAGTGATACTTTGTCAGGCACACACCCTCACAGCAAAAATAGATGTGGAACAAACACTCTGATGAAGACACGCCTGAACGCTTCACAGAGACGTACTACACACACACACACACATGAAAGTTTGAACAACACACCTCCTCTCTGCATTAGCGAGGTGTTGTGTGAAGTTATTTTTCCTCTCGGGCCCGATTACTAATTCATTCCCCTCGGAGTGAGTAGGAGTGTCAGCGGGGAGGACACAGATTTAGACAAGCTGTTATCACCGGACACACACTCGCACACTCGCACAGATAAATGGATAAACATCGGCCATATTTTAGCATTTCATCACCCGCGTTACTCGCACACACACATTTCGTGTTCGCATGATAAAAATACATCTGCGTGTCGGAGATGTGGCGTGGTTGAGATGGCGCTGTACGCCAAATACCGACCTGTGTGTGTTTATGTGTGAACGGCGTTAGCCCAACGCTCAGCAAACGTTTATGTTCGTCCTAAATAACGCTGTCACGGCATGAGCCACAAAGTGTGTGTGTGTGTGTGTTGTAAACTAGATTTACTGACTACAATGAGACACAAACCGAACATTTAGCGTCCTTCTGGGGGTCGTTATCAAAATGAACCAGGCGCTCAGCACGGAGACGTTATCCGTCCTGACCTTTGCCGTAACGATGGACTAACAACAAAGGTCCCGAGCAGATATTACAGGTGACCTCTATGAGAGGTCTGCAGGTTTAAGTATATCTTTTATTGTAGCGACCAAAGTGTTGGTGCTGTTTGCTCAGATTTATGATCTTCATTCAGTTCTCATGTTGATCAAACATGAGTATCTAGAGGAAGTAAGAGTTTTACTTCACTTTTACTTCCTCTAGATAGTTTTATCGTTTTCTCAGCGTTCCACGACCCGAGGACCTCAATAAACCATCCTACTGGTATTAGCGACGGGCATGTGATTAGAAGGGAACAATCCTTGACCTACGACAGGTTTATGATACAAGTTTATTAAGCTTTTCTTGTCTCCTCATCACTCGACCACTTCTCGTGACTCTGTCCATGCCAGAGCAGCCCACTCGCTCCGTTGGTTAAATGAGCAATTAGCTGTGACTCAGAGGTGTTGAGGCAGGAAAGGTTCACAGGAAGCCGGAGGTTTCTTCCTGCTATGATGGACCAATGATGACGCGTGGTGAGTCAAGCCAAGACAAGTGTGAGGAGCATGTCAGATTAGATTTGTGATGCATGTTGGCAAGACGGTTTTACCACTAGTATGAAAATATGGAACTGGAACCAGCCTTTGCGTGGTTTGGTCCAATATTTACTGGTGTTGTAGCCTTAGTTTGGTCCAGTATTTACTGGTGGTGTAGCCTTAGTTTGGTCCAATATTTACTGGTGTTGTAGCCTTAGTTTGGTCCAGTATTTACTGGTGTTGTAGCCTTAGTTTGGTCCAGTATTTACTGGTGTTGTAGCCTTAGTTTGGTCCAGTATTTACTGGTGTTGTAGCCTTAGTTTGGTCCAGTATTTACTGGTGTTGTAGCCTTAGTTTGGTCCAGTATTTACTGGTGTTGTAGCCTTATTTTGGTCCAATATTTACTGGTGTTGTAGCCTTAGTTTGGTCCAGTATTTACTGGTGTTGTAGCCTTAGTTTGGTCCAGTATTTACTGGTGTTGTAGCCTTAGTTTGGTCCAGTATTTACTGGTGTTGTAGCCTTAGTTTGGTCCAGTATTTACTGGTGTTGTAGCCTTAGTTTGGTCCAGTATTTACTGGTGTTGTAGCCTTAGTTTGGTCCAGTATTTACTGGTGTTGTAGCCTTAGTTTGGTCCAGTATTTACTGGTGTTGTAGCCTTAGTTTGGTCCAGTATTTACTGGTGTTGTAGCCTTAGTTTGGTCCAGTATTTACTGGTGTTGTAGCCTTAGTTTGGTCCAGTATTTACTGGTGTTGTAGCCTTAGTTTGGTCCAGTATTTACTGGTGTTGTAGCCTTAGTTTGGTCCAGTATTTACTGGTGTTGTAGCCTTAGTTTGGTCCAGTATTTACTGGTGTTGTAGCCTTAGTTTGGTCCAGTATTTACTGGTGTTGTAGCCTTAGTTTGGTCCAGTATTTACTGGTGTTGTAGCCTTAGTTTAGTCCAGTATTTACTGGTGTTGTAGCCTTGGTTTAGTCCAGTATTTACTGGTGTTGTAGCCTTGGTTTAGTCCAGTATTTACTGGTGTTGTAGCCTTAGTTTGGTCCAGTATTTACTGGTGTTGTAGCCTTAGTTTGGCTACATCAGCACGTAGTTGATATATAGTTTGATCAAACATATTAAAGACTTCTCTCTTCTTTCTGCTTTCAGCACATTTTAGTTCATGTCCAGTAACTTTGACACTTTAAATAACTGGCTGCACAAATCACTGAGTAAAACCTGGTGTGGAATAGTCACATTTCAAGTGTCTGAAAACCAATGAAAATTCAGAAAGTAACAGACGAAGCTGTGTAAGCACATGCTGCTTAAAGATCTCTTGGAGGCTGCAGGAGCTCTTCTGCAGAAAGGGGTTTGAAAGCATGTGGAGTCCCAGCTGTGGCGGATATCTCGAGACTTTGGCCAAACGAGATGAAGGCTGCTAATTAATGTGCCCACTGGTCTGGACACAGACGTGAATGTTCCCTTCTCAACACATCAGATTCAGTCTTAAGTGGATAAATTGGTGGAAAACTGAGTGTGTGCATGTGTGTTTATGGGTGTATGCATGCATGTGCAGCCTCTCTGCAGCTCAGTGCTGCCCCCTGCAGGAGAAGCAGGTACAAACACAGAGGCTGCACACATTATATTCCTACAAATGTTATGTACTGTAGTGTAGCCGAAGCCTCTGTGTCACAGATCAAAATCTATTAGTGCTAATTTATTTTGACTCAATCCCACACACACACACACACACACACACACACACACACATCCTGCTGCCCTAAATACTCACGAGAGCGCCAAATGTGGATTAATCTGCCATCGAAAAAAAACAATCCTGAACAAATTCACAAATGTTTGACTCGAGTTAAATCTTCATTAAATGAACATGAACCAAAAAAACACGGCGTGGAAGTCAGACGGTCTTCAGAAATCCGTTTGTTTTGGTATAATATCAGAAACATTATTTGTCATGTGCCGGTAAACACGGGGTCAACAATGCAATGCAATGCAATGTGTGTCAGGAGGGAGCCAATAAATGTGGAACCAAAAGTGACTATACAAGACTATAAAAAAAATAGGTAACAAAAAATAAATTATAAATAAATTAAAAATTTGATTTAAAAATAGAAAAAAATATACAGACACTTGTTGTCCATAAAGTTGTAAGTTAATTAAATAAATATAATATATATTTTTTCAAAATTCAAAAATTTATAAAGATATATAATAAACGCAAGGCGTATGTGTACATGTATGTATATATATATATATATATATATATATAGATAGATATATATTAATATATAGAGTACACCACACACAGACACCACTACACATACCTACATATACAATACATACAATCAATACGCACTATAATTATAATATATATATATATATATATCAGATCTATATTATATATATAATATATAAATATATATATATATTACATACAAAATAAAGGAATGAAAAATATGTATGAAGTTCTATATATGTCAAGGTTTATATGTTATATAATAAAATATTATACACTATAATCTACCACAGTACGATATAACAGCATTGATAATAAAGTTAAATTATGACTATACTTTGAGTTGTGAGTTTCGTACGAGCTGAATCACATACAGGGCGTGTATATTCCTCTGCTGTGCACCGAGACCTGGAAGTGATTTACAGTGACACGAGCCACAACTCATCCTCGCCCTCCCTCCTTTCACTCGTCCATCCTCCTCCACCCATCCTTCTCTGAATCGCTCTCCCTCCCTCGCCTGACTCCATCCTTTATTTCCTTTAAATCACACACAGGTCCTCCTCTCCGCTCTCTCTGTCTATCTTTTCCTTCACGCTCCTTCTCTCCGTCATCGCTCATGTTTCCCCTCCCGGAGCTTTCCATCCTCTGCCTCTTCCTTCTTCTGTCGTGTCTCCTTCATTACACACAAAATGGGGGACAAGTGAGAGGGGTGGAGTGAGTCGTAATGAGGAGGTGTGAGTGTAATCCACCTGGATCAGGATGTGTTTGTCTGTGTGTGTGTGTGTGTGTGTGTGTGTGTGTGTGTGTCACTAATTGAAGAGTTGGATGTGTTCAGCCGTGTTTGCCAACAGGAACAAAGATCCAATTTTATGCTAATTACTGACGCAACGATTTGCGTCACTTTGAACGTGACGGTCAGTCGGACACACACACACACACACACACACACACACGCACACGCACACACACACAGTGGCTTCCTTCTATCTGGTCAGATTTTCTGCAGCGCTCTGAATTTGACTCGTGTTCACTGGTTTAATTTCTTGGTGTGATTTGAACTTTCTGGACTTGAATGTATCAAAAACCAAAGAACTCGTTATCGATGTTTGACGATAAATCACCTTTACCTGCTTATGAAACCAACTGATGCTCCAAATGGTTCATTGCCTCTGCAGTCTGATTACTAAATGATCACTAAGTGTTGTTCCTAAACCGTTGTCACTGCTGTATGCATGTTTTTAATTGCTTTTCTTTATTAATTATTTATAAACTTTCCCACATTTAGCTCTCTTGTATCATTTATCTGAATGTTTGTAAGTTTCTGTCTGTGTAAAGCTGCTAACACGGGTTTTAAAGTTATTTAAAATTATTTTTAATACATGCTTTATTATTATTGTTGTTATATTTATCTTTATTTCTTATTTCTATATAAAATATGTATTTCTATTTTTTACTTTTTATATAGTTTTCAGATTTTTAGCACAGGTTTCATTAAATTCAGATTTTTCTATGTATTTTGCCACGGTCGCCATGGATACTGCCAAATCAGCCTGCGCACACACACACACACACATAACTAAACATTTCAGTCACTTCACACACTCAGTTAATGTACTGTGTATATTACTATATGGATATTTTAGGCTGATGCTATAAAACTGTAATTTTATTTCCAATTTTTATTCATAGCCATTTTTACTCCCGCTCTTTGTGTCTGCAGGTTTTCATTCAAACGTATCAAAACAGAAAATTAATTTATCAAAACACAATAAAACTGAATACAACCTGTGGTCAGGGGCGGATGGCTTCACCTTCGATATCCAGGATTTAATAAAAAAGCAACACCTGCTGTATTCGTGAAGTGAAATGATCATTTTACAGCAGTGAACTGTGACACAGAGACAGAGCTGTTCATTAAAACTACAGCAGATCAAACACGCCTATGACCCGTTTTAACGACTCTCCCAAAAACTGATAAGACTGTCTCCTTTCCCAAACATCACGACAATCAATCATCAATCATTGTCACTGATTCTTCGTATCGTGCTCTGCGGTCGATCTACTTAATAACGCGGGTGGTGTTTGCATCAAACCACGTCGACACCACCAGTCGGTTCTTTTCTTTGGTTTGTTTTTCGGAGCCTGCAGAAACATCAGCGCTAACCTCACAGTGTGTAATACGACGTGACAAACGTTTTCTTCAGGCGATGTTCCCATTTATCGAAAAGTTGCATGAGCACCGTTACCTACATTACAAACACCAACACATCGCAGAACAAGAAACATTTGCTATGACCTGCATATCTAAAGGAACCTCAGCAGGCTGAATCTGAATCTGTACCTTTAAACGCAGTAAACAAACCCAGACTGGTCAAACTTGCTGATAGGGCGTGGAATATCTAATGACCACAATGATCTAATGTGCAACGCTGCCAACGAATGAGTCATTTTGAGATCCACCTTAAAAAGGGAACAGGGTGATTTCAGACAGTTAAAAAGCTGCAGGATTCCTGATCTTCGATGTCATGGCTTGGCTGCGTACGAGCATCTGACTTTGTGTCATTCGAGCCATTCCCGACCCAAATACGAGTTTTATATTCATTTGTACTCATCTCCGAAACTACAAAATCCCTCCAGATCCCCTTAAAACTCTCCTCCAGTGATAATCTCACATCGTTTAAGTCAAAATCAGGTCAGCAGCAGCACGACTCACAGATACTTTGTGCTTCACAGGCATGAAAAGACTGTTTGAAGGTGCAGCGAACAACAAATTAGAAGCACGCTCATGAATAAATGAGACGTTCACAAATAACGCTGCACGTTTAGAAGAACTGCAGCATCTTTATTTACATCAATCATTAGTTCCCAGCCAATATTTCTCATATTAGCTGGTAGTTTTCTGTTCTGAATTATACTTACATGAACTCTAAAAGGTTTCTTACTCAGCTGTCAACTCTCAAATCGTTGCCCAACGTCCTCGGAGAAAATCTGTCCTTAACAACTCTAAAATCAACCCAATATACCCAAAAACGTGAACATGAACAGACGTCGCAACAAGTTCAAACTCACTCACGAGCTCATGTCTGAGCTTTCGACCGTATCACCTGGTCTTCATCAGCAGAGTTCGCTCAGTTTAGTTTGAAAATGTCAAAAAGTTTTGCACACGCACGACTGGAGCGTTGTTGTTTTTTGTCGCTGCCGTGGTTTGTGACTCTCGCTGTGTTTTAAATCTGATTTGTAACTTGGACACACTCCACTAACTCACATTCAGACAGTTCAGGATGGACTACGTGTCACTTCACTGACTGCAGCTGTAAATTCAGACACACACACACACTCATTATTTATCACAGTGATTGATAACACACACACACACACTGCAGACATCACTGGGCAGGGACCTCGATGCTGACTCAGCGACTTCTAGCAGAGGTTGGAGAGTTTGTCTATACGTGTGCACTTGCTTACCTATCCAACTGTGGACTTGATGTTTATCGACAGGGATGCCAACGAGGACATTTCAACCAACTCGTGCATCATCAGCTGGCGCTCATGATTTTTCAGATTTTTGGACTCCACTTATTCAACCAGACCGCCTAGCCTTAGATCAGTGGTTCTTAACCTGGGTTCGATCGAACCCTAGGGGTTCGGTGAGTCGGTCTCAGGGGTTCGGTGGAGCCTCCGCCCTGGAATTTTTTATACCATTTGTTACAACATATCTTTGTGAGCAATCGTTTTCGAGGATGCTGGACATAAAAACTAAGAAAAGGAACAGACTTTGCTGTGAAAATGACATGAGACTGGCACTTGCCAAGGTGAAGCCACGCATATCTGAACTGGTCTCTCAAAGGCAACAGCAGAAGTCACACTGAGGTAAGTTGTTGTGAGTTCATGCACTGTGTTGGTTTTGTTATTTGAACAAGGTGATGTTAATGCACGGTTCATTTTGTGCACCAGTAAAAAAAATCATATTTTATTTTTTACTAAAGAAGGGTTCGGTGAATGAGCATATGAAACTGGTGGGGTTCGGTACCTCCAACAAGGTTAAGAACCACTGCCTTAGATTATAGGATTATAGATTACAGAGACCCAACATTTCCAAGAGATAAGAAATATTGATTGTTGTATCTTCGATATTAACCTGTAAAGTAAAGCAGATATCTCTTCAGCTTCATGAGTTTCTTTAAGTGTCAGTAGCTTCTCCTCGGGCTCTTCTAGACTCTGAAAGTAGCATTTCCTCAGCAGCGACTGTATACTATAACTTGACAACAGTTACATATAAGAAGGTAGCTGAGTGTTCTCATCCTTCAAAATCAGGCCAGTTTGGGTGCTAATGGAAAGTCGGTTGGGAAAACAGTTTAGCAGCTGGACTACATACCTTTCAGTGTTTAATTTAAGACATCGGGGAGTGATCACTAGTTAAGTCTCCACTTTAAAGTGAGAGATGATCAGAGCTCCTGTACCTGGGTAACATTTTTGTTACATCCATCCAACAACAACAAGCTTATGTTTGTGTGAAGTGTGGACGTTGGCTTCGTGACACATTCACCAACTGGGGACAGGAAAGCCAACCGGGGACATGTTTTAGGTTCTCAGGTCCCCTGTTGGACTAAAGGTTTGTCTAAATGCTCTGGTGTATTTGCGTGGAAACCGAGGTGGAGTTGTGTATCTTTCCCGCCTCTCGACTGCGGCAAACAGACAGGAAGTGATGTCACAGGGCTTCCAAGGTCAATGGCTACATCGACTCCTCTTTTTCAACCCGGGCCGATTCATTCTCTGTCTCTGTTCTCTCTCAATATTTCCTCTGCCAAGGTCCGTCTCCATGAACTCTAACCCCATCAGTGGAGGTCAGTGCACACTCGTCCTGCTGTAGTCCATCAATCTTCCTTTACCTCACACACACACACACACACACACTGATCGTCTAGTAAATACACATGCCCTGCTGCTGTACAGACCGGCAGACAGATGGTCCGAGGTATACGGTACACTCAGAGCAGCTGTTAACACCGAGCACACATCTACAGCTACACAATTACGCTTCTGAATAAAAGTTTAAATCCACAGAGGAGGAAGAGAATCCCATTTTCCCACTGCGACTGTTTCCCTTTAAACGCAACCAGACAGAGCAGGAAAACATTTTACACGGTGGACAATCTCTGCACACAGAGCGAGGTTTGTCTTCGCTTTTTTAAAACACAAAAGACACGATGTCGCTTTAACATTTCATGCTCGACAACACTCGCATTGCTTTTAATATTTTATGCCGCAGACTGGCAACACCGGAGAGCGAGGACAAGTCGCTCTGCTGCAACGGGAAGAGACATACAGCGCTTTTATTTTGACGTTTAACAATCCGGCTCTGACTACGTTTGTGTTTTTTAGCGTCTACATGTGTTTTTCAGGATTTTTTTGTAGAGTTCCTACACCGTGACATCAACATCAAAATACACACTTTGAAACACTCGACAACGCGACCATCTGGATCCAAAAATATTAATTCTGCTGCACAACAACCTGCACAACTTTATCTTCGCACTTCACATCAGAAACATCAGGCCTTGCCTAAGTCCTGATACAAGCTGTGGTCATCTCGCGACTCAACTCCAGAACACGGCGACTCACCTGGTCTTCAACCAACTCACGTTACCCGGTTCCCCGTCGTCCTACCAGTTCCTACCAGATCAGGGGCGTCCCTCTCTACCTTCACAAACCTCCTGAAGACCTCCAGCTCTTCAGAGAGGATCTCCTCTCCAACACTACCAACAACTGGACATGATACATCTGTTCTGGTCTTCAAAGACCTTCCAGAAACCTTCAAGCTGCATTAAGTTAAAAAGAAATGACAGCCGCTTTTAACAAGATTGTTCTGTTACAAGCTCATCAGATTACTGCAGACTGATTTGTGTTTATTAGAGCTGTTTGTCTGGCAAAGAGGAAATAGATGGAGTGCTGTTTCCTGTCAAACTCTCTTCAGAGACAATAGCTCTTGGAAGTAATCTAAACCGACAGCACAATCCTCGAGGGCCCGTACATGTGTGTTTGTGTGTGTTTGTGTTGGCCAGTGGTGTCCTGCACAACGTCAACCCACCAGGAACCGGCACAGTGTGGGAATAATCCTAAATGAAAGGCAGGATGAAAAAGAAAACACATTCTTTATGAACAGTGTAACTGTGGATTTGAGCCACAGTGGGAGCTGGTATCGGTCGCCAGGCGCCAAATGGGCCTTACAGTTTGGTGTCAGACAGGGTTAACTCTATCAACGTCGGCTGGAAACTACAGGAAGTGGTGCCAGAACATATCCGAAAGGCCTGACAGCTGGTGATAAGATGCCTTTGGGGATTGTAGTCCGTTCTGACAGATGCCAACCGTCAAAATGGGGCCAGTCGGGAAGTGTAGATCCGGATCAGGAGCTCAGAAAGCAACAAAACGATATTTAAATCTGTTTAGTTCAATGTTTTAATCTTGAACATTAAACCGTTATTTACATTACTACTTTACGACAACTTTGCCAACAGCCAATCATCAACAAGGTCACCAGCAGCAGCTGATATAACTGACTAGTCCAGCAGCAGTCAGCCCAGCTCGGCGTCTGTCTTTCAGCCTTTTATTTCACCAAGCTCTCACCAACCACTAAAAGTCAGTCCCACATTTACTCTTGTCCTGCAACACGAGCTGTATTGCCCAGCTCCGGTTCTGGCACGACACTGCCAGCGTAGCATCGACATGATTGAACATAAAGTTAGTTTATGGTAGAAAAGTTACACAGTGTTGCTTTTGAAAAGTGCCATATTTTGGGGAAATACGCTATGCAGAAAAAAATTCACAACCATGTGTGAGTGAGAGCCAGGAGGTGATTAGCCTAGCTTAGCATAAAGACTGGAAGCAAGGGGAAAAGTTAGCCCTACTCAAGGTTACAAAAACTGCCTACAAAACTTGTTTTTCAGTCCGTCTTCGACAGAAATGTTGCGCTAAACCAGGCGAGTTGTTTCTCACTACCTCTACTAGTCTCAATGCTAAGCTAAACAGTTGAGTGGTACTAATCAAATGTTTGCTGGTTAATGAATTACAGACATAACGAGACTGTGGGAGTCGTGATGAGAAGACGTGATTGGTCAGGGTTAGAATAAACACACTCATTCATGTTGATATGAAGCCAAAATGACCGGAGGGAAAGTCACTCGTGGGTCAAAGCCATCATTTACACGCTCATTTAATTTAGATTGACCAACACACACACAGTCCAGTGTGTAAACATTACAGCCAATCAGCAGAAAGGCACTTGTGTGTTGGTTTTAGGGGCCAAAAGAGGACGTAAGTGTTGGGACTGCAGTGTGGGGACATAAGATTTATCACCCCTGTCGTTATGAACAAATGACCTGCTCCCTCTTTCCATTGTTTCTTATGTAACCTGTCCTTACTCCTTGTTGCCCTTCCCCCTCTAACATGAACTCCTTCCTTCTTCTTCACCTCCTCTCGTTCCTCGCCTTCACTCCTCGGGGTTCACACCCCGTCACTCCATCCATCACGAGCTGCAGCCGATCAAGGCGCCGCATTTAGAAACTCATCTGCATAAAAACTCGATGAGACTTGATTTTCTTTTTGCCTTTCATCTTCAAATTAAACTTGTGAGGCGGCGAGGGCGAGAACGAGAAAGAGGAAGAGAGATAAGAGCGGCACTATCGAGGACGGGAGCCTGATTTATGATACTGCATCGAGGCGTCTCTATTCACATACTTATATTTTGCTATTTTAAGTACATAAATTCAGTAAATGCAGCGTACTGAGTGTTGAATGCTTGACATTTCTTGCCTTCAATGGTCACCATTTTTGCGACACGTCAATATGTCCTATTGAGAGGCCGAAGAATGGGACGGGCCAATGACATTGGGTAAATGGTGACCAAGGAAGCTGCTAGCGCTAGATAACGCAATCTTTACGTGTATATTTATATTTTGGCACTTGAAACTTGGTGCTAATGCGCCGCCTGGTTATAATTTGGCGAAGAAAAAGAAGAAGCAGTGGATTGTTCCCTCCGGGTTGGCAGCTAGTTGCTGCCCCAGGTGAAGGAGTTCAAGTTTCTCGTTCACCAGTGATGATCATGAGGAAAATGGAGCACAAGATTTGGACAATTCAGAGTCAAAACATTACTGACTTATTGTTGGGAAATAGGAGAATAAAAGCCACAAAGAGTCAACACTGTAGATTCAGTGAAAATACGTGATGACGTGGTTCCCTGCTGGAAAACGGGCAAATGATCCCTCAAGGTTGGGAGCAAGTTGTTGCCCCAAGTAAAATAGTATCTTGGGGTCTTGTTTACGTGAGAAAATGGAGCGCAAGCTGGACCGGCGGGTTGCTGCGGTGTCGGCGGTACTGCTGATGTTGTATCGGACCACTATGGGGATGATCTTCCAGTCTATCCACGTTCCAACCCTCACCTACGGTCATGAACTTTGGGTAGTGACTGAAGAATTAGATTGCGGATACAAGCGGCTGAAATGCCGGCCCAACTGAAGGAGCTCAAGTATCTCGGGGTCTTGTTTACGAGTGAGGAAGCGCAAGATTAACCGTGGGATTGTTGATGTTGTACCGGACCGTTGTGGGGAAGATTGATCTTCCGGTCCATCCACGTTCCAACCCTCACCTACGGTCATGACCTTTGGGTAAGAACGAGAACAAAATGAGCTTCCTCCACCGGGTCGGGCGCCTTCCTTTGGAGGTATTCCAGGTCCGTCCATCTGGGAGGAGATCCCGGGACAGACCCAGAACTCGGTGGCCCATCTGGCCTGGGAACACCTCCAGGAGGAGGTGGCAAGCGTTGGTAAACCTGCTGTCCACCGCGACCTGACCCCGGTTAACGGGTAGACGACACTACCGGAAGTACACCGTGTACTACAAAGAAGTTCTATGGCACTGTGTGTGTGTCATGGTTCATGTCTTGCTTTATTTTTCCACAGTGGAGTGTAAAATGGTCGAAACTAAACCTCAGTGTGTGTGTGTGTGTGTTGGATATTATAATAATTGCTCTATTGGAAACCATTGTAGCTGAGCACAAAACCACAAGCCAGAGTCAAAATGCACTTTCAGCAGCACAGTCAAACCAACCAATGTGTGTGTTCATGTGTGTGTGTGTGTGTGTTAATACAACACAACAAGCACACACTCATGACCTCGGTTGACCTCGCCGCAATTTAACGGGCGCGCGTGAAGACGTTTCGAAGGCGGAAAAAGACGAAACAAAGTGTGGACGTACAAAAGAGGCTTTCAGACATGATCATACATGAACATACATGAACATACATGTGCATGAACACATGCTTAACTCTGATCTAAGTGTGGACATGTGTTTACTGTTTGACGTGAAACCAGATCAGGTTCGATTCCCGCAGAACTTTTATAAGTTTCCAGAGAGAAGGTTGAAATATTTCCATTTTTAAAGCCACAGCTGAATATTTCCCCTTCGCGTGAACGTTAAAATAAACTCGTGAAATTCATCATCTCCACGACAAACACAGAGTTTAAAAGTTTAACACCAGACGTCAACACACCCACTTTATCCAGAAACTATGATGCTGCTGCAGAGCGAGGCAGAAAAACCAAAGTTACGGACACGCAACGCGTACGAAACATTCCTGAGTGTCTTATCACGGAGCATTTCTTACCTGACCTGGCCCAGAAAACTTCCATGTCTGTTTTCCTGAACGCTGTCCGGCACAGAAACTATCACACACATGTAAACTGAAGAGGAGAAAGAGGAGGAGGCGAGGAGGAGGAGGAGGAGGAGGAGGAGGCGAGGCCGGCTGCTCACTGAGGTAAACCCAGTGACTCATTCAGGCTGTCAGCAGGCGCAAAGATACAAGACAGAAAGAAAGAAAAGAGCGAGAGGGAAAGTTTCCTCTCGTGCTCGGAGAGGAAAGGAAAGGAGAAAAGGAGGAAGCTGACGGTGCCTCCGCCTCCTTTTTTTTATTCTTTCCTCCTTTTTTTCCTCCTGACACTTCCTCCACTGACCACTGAGCAACTTTTAGACCATAAACACAACTGCTGCCAACTGCAGCTGCTGTTAGCTCATGTTAGCTCAGTGTGTTAGCTGCTGATAGCTCATGTTAGCTCATTTTGTTAGCTGCTGTTAGCTCATGTTAGCTTAGTTTGTTAGCTGCTGATAGCTAATGTTAGCTCGGTCTGTTAGCTAATGTTAGCTCAGTTTGTTGTGGCTATAGCTAATGTTAGCTCAGTTTGTTAGCTGCTGATAGCTCATGTGAGCTCAGTTTGTTAGCTGCTGTTAGCTCATGTTAGCTCAGTTTGTTAGCTGCTGATAGCTAATGTTAGCTCGGTCTGTTGGCTAATGTTAGCTCAGTTTATTAGCTGCTGATAGCTAATGTTAGCTCGGTCTGTTGGCTAATGTTAGCTGAGTTGAAGTGCAGTTCCTCTAACGTCCACTTGAGGCTGGCTCCAGAAGTGAGTCAGTCTCCATAAGTCCCCATGTTCAAAACTTCACAGCAGAAATAAACATGTTTACAGCCTGGTACAAAAACAGTTTTGGTCTCTGTAGCTAATGAACAAACATTATTAATATTTTATGTTATAACATGTCGACCGTTTGAATGTTCTCTGCCTCTTTTCCTCCGTCACATTTCGTCTATTGTTGCTGCAGCTCGACTTCCTTCCTCTCGCCAACACTTAACTTCCTGTAAACACTGGAGGTGACAAGAGTGTGTGTGTGTGTGTGTGTGTGTGTGTGTAGCTAATATCCTCCGAATCTCTTCGGGTTAGTTTGATTTGTTTCTCAGCAGGTTCGAGTCGGTTTTCCACCAAACAAAAGAAGAATTAAGGCGACGTGGTCGGTGTCAGGTGACCACAGAGAGACACAACTGCTGAGGTTCCTGCTAACGCTATCGCTAACAAAGTGAGTCCAAATGAGTTTAGCAGCTAACGTGACCCATGACACTAACTTTCAGCTCCGGGTCTAGCACGACACCAGCACCTCCTCTTATTCTCCGTGGCTCCAAAACAATAGCTCTTAGCTGACATTAGCTAACAGCAGCTAACAAACTGAGCTAACATTAGCTGACAGCAGCTAACAAACTGAGCTAACAGCAACTAACAGCAGCTAACAAACTAAGCTAACATTAGCTCAGGCAGCTAACAAACTGAGCTAACGGCAGCTAACAAACTGAGCTAACAACAGCTAACAGCAGCTATCAAACTGAGCTAACATTAGCTAACCGCTGCTAACAAACTGAGCTAACAGCAGCTAACAAACTGAGCTAACATTAGCTGACAGCAGCTAACAAACTGAGCTAACATTAGCTGACAGCAGCTAACAAACTGAGCTAACAGCAGCTAACAAACTGAGCTAACATTAGCTGACAGCAGCTAACAAACTGAGCTAACATTAGCTAACAGCAGCTAACAAACTGAGCTAACAGCAGCTAGCATCAACATGATCTAAAAGTTGCTTCAGTCTGTTGTCGTCATCACAGCGTTGAGACGTGCTGCAAACAGATCAGCAGGCCACACACACACACACACACACACACACACACACACTCTCTGCTCTTAATGAATGGACAAATCACTAAACACAAGCGCACGCACACACACACACACAAACACACACACACACACACACACACACACGCTTGTTGGTCATTGGCTGCCTGCCGAACAGCATTCAGCTGACCTGCTTCAACACCTGTACGGTTGCCATGGCAGCAGCATCCTCACTCACACACTCCTTCTTCTCCATCTCGTATCTCGCCTCCTCCTCCTCCTCTTCTTCCTCGACCAATTATCTCACACACACACTTCATATTTCCTCTCTGGCTTTGCTGAAAATGACATCATCCATCTGAGAATGTATGAATGAACGCGTGTGTGTGTGTGTGTGTGTGTGTGTGTGTGTGTGTGTGTTTGTGGGTATCTTTAAAAACAGCGCTATCGGTGATCACCAGGGCAACGGTTGCTCAGCGGCAGAAACATCAACCAGTGTTTGCAACAAAAACAAAATGAGAAAGAGTGATAGCTGCTGTTAGCTTATGTTAGCTCAGTCTGTTAGCTGCTGTTAGCTGCTGTTAGCTGCTGTTAGCTCAGTTTGATAGCTGCTGTTAGCTAATGTTAACTCAGTTTGTTAGCAGCTGTTAGCTCAGTTTGTTAGCAGCTGTTAGCTAATGTTAGCTCAGTTTGTTAGCAGCTGTTAGCTAATGTTAGCTCAGTTTGTTAACAGCTGTTAGCTCAGTTTGTTAGCTGCTGTTGGCTCAGTTTCTTAGCAGCTGTTAGCTCAGTTTCTTAGCAGCTGTTAGCTAACGTTTGATAGCTGCTGTTAGCTCAGTTTGTTAGCAGCTGTTGGCTAGCTCAGTTTGTAGCTCCGTGTTCGTACCACAGGCGTTTTGGACCACCGGGAAGAAGAAGAGGAGGCGTCAGTGTCGTGCCAGAACAGGAGCTGGACACTACATAAGTTAGCATCATGGCTTACGTTAGCTGCTAAACTCCTCTGTAAAGCTTTAAATAACACATCCACTCACTGTGTTTATGTAGCGACACCACTAGCAGGCATCAAGCTAACGTTAACCTGCAAACAACAAACAGCCCCGCTAATCTGGATGACGTTACGTTAGCTTCAGCTTGGACAACCCTAACCCAGCCTCTATGGACATAATGGCAGAGGAGAAGAGAGTGAAGAGGACGAGGAGTTAGCCGCTAAACCTTCGATCACCGCGATAAAACACGCTGATTGAAGTCAAGGTCAAACGCAGCGTCTACACACACACACACACACACACACACACACCTCCAGGGTATGTGCGTATGAAGACAGCGAGCATGTGTGTGTGTTTGATGCAACATCCACCTCCTCTTCATCCATCACCCTCTTCCTCACCTCCTCCCTCCTCTTCCTCACCTCCTCCCTCCTCACTACGACGCTGCAGATTTACACTCTCTCTCTCTCCTGCATCGTACTATCTCTACCTCGCTCGCCCTCGGAGATAATTAAGAAGCCCCACCGGTAATCCCGTCCAGCTGAGTGATCACATACACACACACACACACACACACACACACACACACACACACACACACACACACACACGAAGCGTGCACGAGACTGCAGCATGTGACCGCGGTGTGTGAAGTGTGTGAGACGTAAAAACTGTGTGTGTGTGTGTGTGTGTGTGTGTGCACAAAGAGACGCTCGGCAGTGAAAATACAACTGTCACGTGAACACACAGACGAAGATGAAGGGATGAACGTGAGACGACGGAGGACGTCTGAATATAAACGTCCGTCTGAAATGTCTTGTGTCTCTGCTCATCCCTTCGCAGAGACACGAGACATTTCAGACGGACGGATGAGGAGACTTAAAGACTGTTGAACACACTGTAGTAAAGATACAGACACATGGATGAAGGTGTGAATGACGAGATGATGGTTGCCGAAGTTCAAGTGTTCATGGACAGACGGACGGACAGATCGAGAGTCGACCCATGACCCAAGATGAATGAACGTATGCAACAACACGTGAATATGAGACATTTTTAGACGGAAATTATTGTAAAAGGTTTGAATAGATCCATGAGCAGACGACGGACGACAGAAGACAGATCTAGAAAAGACCTACAGACAGATACGTGGATGAGATGTCGACACGAGACAGCGGAAATCAAAGGATTGACGCAAAAGAACGTGTCGAAGGACGGACTGTCGTGAAGGTTTGGATAGATCGGTGGACAGATGATGGACAGCAGAAGACAGATCGAGAAAGAAAGACCAATGTTGACCTAACGTTTGAATGAATGTGTGTCTGATAGACAAGGGACAGATGAAGGGATGGGAAGGGAAAGAGAGACGCGTGGACACGAGACATTTTGGACAAAGGCGTTGGTAGATACGTACGATGGGTGAATGGACTGAAGAGGAACGTTTGAGTCGACGGACGACAGAACAAGACAGACTGAGAATCGACCTACGAACAGATACATGGACGAAATGTTGATGGATGGAGACGTGAGACACCTGAGGATGAGACATTCTGGACATTTTAGATGGAGGGATGCGATAAATTCAAAGACTGTTGAAGAAGAACGGACTGAAGAGAAATGTTTGGATAGATCCATGGATGTATGGACGTTTGTCCATAGAGAGATGTGTGGACACGAGACATTTTGGACAAAGACATTGGGAGATTAACGTACGCAACGATTGAAGAGAAACATTTGGACAGATCCATGAGTACATAGATATATGGACGAATCGATGCATGAGACATCTGAATATAAGACATTTTGGACGAAGACACTGGAAGAACATGTAAGTAATGTAACGTTTTGATAGACGATAGAGACAGAATCGACCTACAAACAGATACATGGACGAAATGTTGATGGAGACTTGAGACACTGTGGACATTTCGGATGGAGGGACACAGAAATCTAAGAATGAATTGTCTTAAAGGTTTGTATAAATCCATGGATACGTAGATTTATGGACCAATGTGTGGATGGAGGGACATCTGATAAATGAAAGATGAATGAATGAAGACGTGAAAAGAGAGACACACAAGACATTCTGGACAAAGACATTGGTAGATCAAAGTATGGGTGGATTGGACATCGAAAGATGAAATGTTTGGATAGATGAACAGACGACGGACGACAGAACAAGACAGATCGAGACATGGATGGAGGGATGATCAACAGAGGAAAGAGAACGGATGAAAAAAGAGACACGAGACACCCAAACATGAGACATTTTGGACAAAGACATCAGCAGATAAACGTACGCAACAATGAACGAACGTGTTGAAGAGAAACGTTTGGACAGATCGACGGACGAATGTGTGAATGATACACGAAGGGATGAAGACGTGAAAAGAGAGACACATGAGACATCCGAATATGAGACATTTTGGACGGGGAAGACGCTGAAATCAAAGAAGATCGTGGACCGTGGTAAAGGTCTGAACAGATCCACGAACAGACGACGGACGGCAGAACGAGACCGATCGAGAATCGACATTTGAATCAACGCGTCCGTTAAATGAGGGACAGACGTGAAAAGAGAGACACGAGTGTAGTAAACGTCTGGACGAACAACGCAACAATGGAACAGCTGTAGTGTGCACACACACACACACGCACGCAGACAGGTGGACGGACAGACAGGTTACCTGTTGATGATTTGGGTCTGTGTCTTCCTTTGGGCCGGCGTTGGGAGTTTCCCATACTGTTCTTCCTGTCCCAAAACATCACCGACACACACACACACCGACGACTGACTGATGACCGAGTGTGTGAGTGTGTGTGTGTGTGTGTGTGTGTTAAAGCATGCGAGACAACCCGACAAACTGTGTGTGTGTGTGTCGCTGTGTGTGTGTGTGTGTGAGAGCGTCACAGCATCTCTGAAGCCGCCTGCATCATCCCAGAGTGTGTGACCGCATGTCGATATCTGAGTGTGTGTGTGAGGGTGTGTGTGTGTGTGAAGCTCGGCGTGTGATTGCGGCTGAGGGTGAACGAGAGAGTGACGGGAGAGAGAGAGAGAGAAGTGTGTGTGTGTGTGTGTGTGTGTGTTCGCCTGAGTGCAGCACGCTACGTGAGCTGTTGACAAAGCAGGTTGTGTGTCGCTCTGTGTGTGTGTGTGTGTGTGTGTGTGTTTCAATGAAAGGTTCGGCTGTTGTCGATAAGCATGTGCGTAGATATGTGTGTGTGTGTGTGTGTGTGTGTGTGTCAGTGTGTGTGTGTTGATTAGCTCCCAGCCAGTCGCATCCAGCCGCTGATGTTCAATTCATAAAGAGCCAGGCAGGAAGCAGCCAATCAGGACGCAGAGAGAGGAAAGAGGCAGAGCGAGCAATAAGAAGAGGAGCGAGGGGAGGGGTATTCAGTATGTGAGCGGAAAACAGACGAGAGGACAAAAGTCTGTGGACACCGCCGTCCACCGAAGTCATGACACACTGATCTGTGATCAGGTGTCTGTGATTTACAGAGTTTATGAAGGACAGTGAAGTAAACTGCTGCCAGCTGTAGCTGCTGTTAGCTCATGTTAGCTGCCGTTAGCTACTGTTAGCTCAGTTCGTTAGCTGCCATTAGCTCATGTTAGCTCAGTTTGCTAGCTGCTGTTAGCTGCTGTTACCTCAGTTTGTTAGCTGCCGTTAGCTACTGTTACCCCAGTTCGTTAGCTGCCGTTAGCTACTGTTACCTCAGTTTGCTAGCTGCTGTTAGCTAATGTTAGCTCAGTTTGCTAGCTGCTGTTAGCTACTGTTACCTCAGTTTGCTAGCTGCTGTTAGCTAATGTTAGCTCAGTTTGATAGCTGGACTGTGAGCTCAGGGCACTGGGAAGAAGAAGAAGAAGAAGAGGAGGTGTTGTGCCAGAACCGGAGCTGGGCAACACATAAGTTAGTATTACGGGTCACGTTAGCGGCTAAACTCATGTGGGAAGCTATAAATAACACAGCCGCTCACTGTGTTTACGTAGAGATGCCGTTAGCAGACATCAAGCTAGCGGCTGTCTGCTACGTCAGGATGGAGCCAGAGAGAGAATTCATGAAAAAACACATCTGGCCGTCCACATACTTTTGTCCACATCGTGTAGCCGCAGTGAGAGAGTGATGGAGGAAGACTGCAGGGGAGGACGGAGAGCGAGCACAGAGGAATGAATAAATGAAGACAGCGCGTTCAGGCGGAGACAGAGAAATTGAAAGTGAAGTGAGCGGCAGAGGGAACGAGATGAAGAGGAGTGGTGGAGAATACCGAATGAGGAAGACCCGAGGACGGCGGGTGAAAGGCGGGGAAATACTCTGAGTGTGTGAAATCGAGTGTAAGCCGAGCCGAGTACACACTCGTCCGTTATAAACCGTAGAGTTTGTAGTTCTTCTCATGCTACAGGCATTAGCACAAGCTGAGGCTAACCAGCTAGCATGGTGCTAGCTGCACCAAGCTACATCTTAACGACAACAACATGCTACTATTTAGCTAGCTCTGAAGCTAATTATAAATGCAAAACTAATGCTAGTTTAGCTTAGCTTAGCAGCAACCATACAAAAGTTAAGCTATAAAGTGTTAAAGTTGTAGTTTAGCATTTAGCATTTAGCTCAAAGGGCTAATGCTAGGTTAACTGTAACAAAACACTTATAGTTTATCAGTAAGTAATCTAGAAAATGTGAAACTTTGCTAGTTTAGCTTAGCAGATATACAAAAACACAAGCTATAAAGTGTCACAATTGTGGTTTAGCATTTAGCTCACACGGCTAACGAGTCGCTTAACAAAACTACAAATATTTTAACATATAATAAACACATTGACGTTAGCGTTTGAATTTCATTCCAAGCTAATCAAAAGTTGCCTAACATAGCTAGCTAGGTCCGAAGCTAATGCTAGGTGTGCTAGTATTTTACCAAAGGAAATTAATTATAAAGGAAAAACTTTGCTAGCTTAGCTTAGCAGCAAACGTACAAAACTTAAGCTATAACGTGTCAGAGTTGTGGTTTAGCATTTAGCTCACATGGCTAAAGCTACGTTAACCTAACTAGGTTTAGGCTAGCACCTAAAATACATTTAATGGATATTTTAAATATCAACTAATCTATCAACTGTTTCATTAATTAAGTCAGTAAGTATTAATTTATACTGCTGATAACAAAAAATTATGTAATCCAAGTTACCAGTGGTATAAACTCTGCTAGCTTAGCTTAAAAATACAGTAAAGTGGAGAACAAACTAATTTTTCAATAAAAACATTAAATATTTTAATTTATAATTAATGAATTCTTCAAAAAACATAGCTACCGTTAGCGAGCTCTAAAGCTGTTTTATGTTATTAAATCTGTTAAAGACAAATTCTTTCATGTTTTATGTCTCTGTAGTCACTTAATCTGAATATTAGATGTTAAAAACTGTTTATAAATTCTCTCTTTCTGTCTGTTCATCCGTAACGACAGTGAACCTGCCTCCATCCTTCCTCCTCCACCGTCTTCACTGCTGCATCACACATCCTGACAAACAGCTGATAGAAACGAGGCGCCGAGCCGAGACAGTCGAGAAAAAGATGTGACACCCACGCGGACAGATTTAGAGCTGCCGTGAAAAATTCAGCAAATTACAGACAAAAAAAAAAAAAAAAAAGTCTTAATTTAGAAACGAGAGCGTCTCGTGCGTCTTTAAACGAAGTCTTCTTCAGGACATAATGTCGTTTATTTCGGGTATTAAAGCTACAGACATGCTATCTGATCTGTGAGGCTACTTATAAATGCTAACGTGAGCATGCTAACGTACTAACTTATAACAGATATGACAGTGGTCGATAATGCTAAGCTAATCTTCTGAGTTTAGCATTTTGGCATGCTAACATTGGCTAATTAACAAACACAGGATACAGCTGTAACTAGCAGCTGGATACATTTAAATGATGAGGTTTGTTTTTGGTTCATCCTGATGGGAACATGAATGTGTTTTCAAAGCTCAGTTTGTTAGCTGCTGTTAGCTAATGTTAGCTCATTTTCTTATCTGCCGTCAGCTCATGTAAGCTCAGTTTGTTAGCTGCTGTTAGCTCAGTTTGTTAGCTGCTGTTAGCTCAGTTTGTTAGCTATTGTTTGCTCATGTTAGCTCAGCATGTTAGCTGTTGTTAGCTCAGTTTGTTAGCTGCTGTTAGCTCAGTTTGTTAGCTGCTGTTAGCTAATGTTAGCTCAGTTTGTTAGCTGCTGTTAGCTCAGTTTCTTAGCTGTTGTTAGCTCAGTTTGTTAGCTGCTGTTAGCTCAGTTTGTTAGCTGCTGTTAGCTCAGTTTGTTAGCTGCTGTTAGCTAATGTTAGCTCAGCATGTTAGCTGTTGTTAGCTTAGTTTGTAAGCTGATATTAGCTAGGCTAACAGAGCACCGGGGGAGTGTTTGTGTTTGTACAACAGCGTTCTTGGAGCCAGTGTCATGCCAGAACCGGAGCTGGGCAATACATAAATCATCGTGGATCACGTTAGCTGCTGGAAAGCTCTTTAACAAACATAAAGCTTCAGTAATCCAGCTTCATCCCTCGACCTCACAGAACTATTGTTTTTTTTTTTGTTGCTTTTATTCGATCCCGCTGCTTACGTAACAGCGTCTCGGCCCCGGAGGGGAGCGAACACAGCCGGCTGTTCGGCGGCATCAATTTCACACGAGCGTCTCCATCTCATCAGCTCTTCACTTCTTTTGAACTTGCCACAACCGGAACGACCCGTTCTTTCCCGTACGCTGCATAAATCTCACCCCATAATATTTACTGTCCTCTTATCTCGTTCCCGTGAACCGGAGGAGCCCGACCTTGAACTAACATGCAAAACAATGCAGCATGTGGACGAAGAGCCAAAAAGCTTCTCACAATAAGCTTGTGGTCGCTTTGAGGCATCCAAACAAGACAAAGAAAAGAATTCCGTCCTTTAACAACAGTATCGGAGCTTTGTTTACCTCCGCTTGATCACGTTATCCCTTCAAAGGGAGAAAAATGACACCGCAAATGTTTGACCGGTTTGTCCTGTTCAGAGAAATGAAAGAAAAGGTTCATTGCAACTATTTATTTCCTCAGTGTTGAACTTGTTTAACCTGTCTGAGTAAATTAAATGTTACTTTAGCGCCTCTTATTTTTTCCTAGTTGAGCTCTCGCATGGTTGAGGTGTTGAGGTTATTTAAGGACAGGAACCTCTCGCTGAGTTCAGAAACTACGTGAAACCTCCTTCATGCTGCCGCCCCTGAGTGTTAAAAGTTGAAGCGTCACATGTCAGGTCGTGAATTTTGATTACCCTGAAATCAAACATTAACAAAGACTGTGAACTACTTCTTCTTCTTCTTGGCTTTAATTCTCAAAGAATCTTCTTTTTTAAACCCTCAACACCTCAGCAGACTTCTCGAATTGTTGTTGGAAGTTTACGGAGAACCGTCACGCAAACGAGCATGAGTCAATCAAAGAAACAGAAAGAGGTTGACAATCAGAACTTCCTCTTTAATTTGACACCAAACATGTAGCATTTGAAGTTTTTCGCCTATTTTATATGTGGAAAAGTCGCCACGACCTGGTCGGTCCGCCCTGCCGACTCTTCGGCAAACTCCACATCACATCAGTTAAGTCCTTCTGTTTATCTACTTTATCTAATTTCCACATCACCCACATTGTTTGAACACACATTGCAGTTGTATGTATCGTCTTTGGCAACTTATACAAGAAAAGAAAAGTCAGTTCTCTCCATCGACACTTCGGCAAACTATCCACTTAAGTCCGGCTGTTTATCTATGATGATCATGCGATATGAAATGTGAGCAAACCACAGCGTGATACCAACGTGACAATTGTGGTAGTAGTTTGTTTCTTTGGCAATTTAAATGAGAAAAGATTTATGTGGTGTCAGTCGTCCCTGCCGACTCTTCTGCAAACTTCCCCCCTCAGAAAAAAACCTCCGCCTGTGCAGTGCAGTGGTGATTATGCAACCCACATTGTTATAATAACAAACAATAATGTAATAGTAAGTTGTCTCTGTTACTTATAGGACAAAACATCTTATACGTGGAAAAGTTGCCAGTTGCTGAGTCTTTGGCAAACTTTGAGTGAGTCTCTTTGTTTACTGATGATCCAGAAGACTGTAAAAACTAAGCCTTTTTCAGGAAACCCGCCAAAATAAAAGCATAGAAATCAACGTAAAGATGTATATTTCTGGGTCTATCTGACCTCCTTTCGGTTGCATGCGGACTTTAAGACGAGCTGACCCAGATGAAATTGAAAGTTGTAAAATAAAACCACAAGATGAACAAAAAAACAAAAACAACAACCATAAAGATAAAAAAGCTCAAAGTCTGCAAGACTCACAGCGACACGAGTTACATGTACGGACGTACAAACACACGAGTGGAGTACAATACCTTACAGTGGCTCTGCAACTGCAACAAGTCAACTCAGAGTCCAAGTGAGTATGAACCGAAGTGAGAGTGAGGAGAGAGGAGAGAGGGAGGGAGGGAGGAGAGAAGGAGGGAGGGGAGGAGGAGGGAGGAGAGGAGAGAAGGAGGGAGGAGAGGAGGAGAGAGGGTGGAAAGGAGGAGCAATGATGACGGAGAGAGTCGAACAAAGTGTCAACAAAAGGATGAAAAGAAGACGACACACAAACAAACACATCACGCCAACAGAGCAGACATCTGGTATTGTTCTTTCAGCTAACGTTAGCTCAGTTTGTTAGCCGGGCTGCCCGGACTGTGAGCTCGCAGAGCACCGGGTACCACAGGCTTTTATAGTCAGTGTCATGCCAGAACAGGAGCTGGACAGTATGTACAGTTAGTTAGCGCGTCCACTCAACTCATGTTTTGCAAGTGAAAACATTAGCAAGCAAGCCGGGAGTCTGAGTTACTCTTAGCTGCTGTTAGCTTGTGTAAGCTTAGTTTGTTAGCTACTGTTAGCTCAGTTTCTTAGCTGCTGTTAGCTCAGTTTGTTAGCTGCTGTTAGCTCAGTTTGTTAGCTGCTGTTAGCTAATGTTAGCTCAGTTTGTTAGCTGCTGTAAACTAATGTTAGCTCAGCATGTTAGCTGCTATTAGCTAGGCTAAACAAAGCTCAGAGCACCGGGGGAGTGTTAATGTTTGTACAACAGCCGTCTTGGAGCCAGTGTCGTGCCAGAACCGGAGCTGGGCAATACATATCTAACGTTATCCACCCAAGACAGGATTGTGATACCTGTGAAGATGAACCCGGTTCATAGATGGAAAGCTGAGACAGTGAGACCTTTGATTTACGGCTCTGAGATCTGCTGTACTTGAGGCTGCGACCAACCCAACGGACGCAATCCGATCTCATCCCAACAAACCATCCACGCCGTGTACGAGGTCACGAGCTGATGAAGCCAAAAGAACCACATCACCTCCTGCAGAGAAACAATCCTGAGGCCAACATACTGGACACTCCACCCACCGCAGGGTCGCGCCTTGAGCCCCTTGAGAATGTGTTTGACTTGCTGCCAAGCATTCCCGCTCTGAATGATTTGACAAAGTATGAAAATTATGCGAATCTTTGGCCTCAGTCATGGACTGAGCCCAACAACACCCCATGCGAGACTGTGGACAGTTCCCTCCACTGACATTGTTAAAACCAGTTGTTTAGGAAGGATGGGGCTGACTGAAACACTTCATGTTGGTTTTCCATGTGTCTGTATGTACAAGGAGACCTCAAGTAGTAAATAAACTACCCCTCGCCTCTGTGTTTAGAGAAAATCACTTGCCAAAGACGTTATAAACCCTCAGTTTAAAACAATGTGTCCAAAACATTCCTCTACACTGGAGGTGAAAACTGATACTTGGATAATCGTTTCAATCATTTTTAAGTACATTTTAGGTCCTGGATTACGAGGATTTGACGCTCTACTTTGTCATATATGATGGTGAAATGAGTGTTTTGGATTTTGGACTTGAAAAATCGCGTGAATTCGATTCCATCCGTCCATTTCCTTGTTTTTATCCGGGGTTGGGTCACAGCAGAATTAGCAGGACGCACCAGACGTCCTTCTATCCAGCAACTATTCGAGTTCCTTCGAGGATCCTGAGGTGTTCCCAGGTCAAATGGTCTACATAGTCCCTCCAGCAGGTTCCGTGCCCGGAAACACCTCCAAAAAGGAGGCGCCTAATCATTGTCCGAACCACCATGGCAAGAAGCAGCAGCTCTGTGTCGAGCTCCTCATCATCATCTGTAACGGCCGGACACAGGAGCCAACAATCGCAGCCGTTCAAGTCGATGTTTCAAACCCCACCAGGTGCGGTTCTCCGCTCGGTTCACCCGAGAATACTGTTGACAGACGGCGCAAGAAACTCACGTCAATCTGCACAGAGCAGCAGCTCGAACTGTGTATGACAGGAAGTCATACACAGAAAAAGCATAGAGAATCTGGTTGATTTTCAAAATAAAACATCCCGTGGCGGAGTTTGAAGTCACGGGGAAGACGGACCAAAACAGCCTCGGTGCAGTTTTGGTCTTCCAACTGACGGAGGAAGCTGATTTCAGCCGGTTACGTCCGCAATCTCATTCTTTCGGTCAACTTCTAAACATTTGTAGGGCTTTTAGTTACAACAAATGTTACAGATTCTCTGTTTGCACATGTATCATTAAAAAGAGAGAAAATCCAACATTTCAAAGTTTAATCCTCAGAAAGCTACAACATATTGTCCTGCCGTCTTCAGTCTTAAGCTTCCATTAATGTCACATTAATGTGTGTGTGTGTGTGAGCGCTGTTGGAGGCTGTTAATCTGCTAATCCTCCCTCCCAAAGAGCCAGATTACTGTTAAGAAAATGTGTGAGGCATTAAAAAATATATCAGACAAATCCTTTGTCTCGAAGACAGCGCGGCTTTTCACCGATGGAACGTTTCAACGTGAAGTTTTACACTGATGATGTGATGTTATACGTGACGTGACGTAGCAGCTTTAGCCAACTAAAACTGAAGGTGTTGCCAAACACTCACAAACGCTTCTCAAACCTTAATTAAACGTTGACGTAAACATAGATATATATGTGTGTGTGTTTATTTGTGTGTTTTGGGTTTGAGTCCACACTCGAGCAGCAACAGCCGCTTTCCCACGAGAAGCATCTGGTAATGTCTCTCGAGCAGCTAAACGTCAAATATAATGTGTGTGTGTGTGAGATACAAGAGATGACCGGTCCTTTAAGGAATGAACAGCTGTGTGTGTGTGTGTGTGTGTGTGTGTAGGAAAACGTTCCCAGGCTTGTCCATTCGTTCAACTGCTGACGGCCAAAAAAACGAAGACTGTGTGACCCCCAAACACTCAAACACAGAAACTCAAACATCTGCTGCGAACTGTAGCTGCTGTTAGCTCATGTTAGCTCAGTTTGTTAGCCGCGCTGCCCAGACTGTGAGCTTAGAGATCATGGGGAGTGTTAGCGTTTGTACCACAGGCGTTTCGGACCACGGGGAAGAAGAAGAAGAGGAGGAGGAGGAACCAGTGTTGTGCTAGAACAGGAGCTGGACAATACATATTAGTATCATGGGTCACGTGAGCTGCTAAACTCATTCAGAAAGCTATAACTAACACGTCCACTCACTGTGTTTTGAGTCTGGATGACGTTTTCCACCCATGACAGGATTTTGCTAAGTTAGCTTTAGCTTGGATGAACTGCTAGCTCGCTAACGTAACAAAATATGCTATAATATGACATATATAAATATGTGACGTTTTACTGTAACATCAGCTAACAGCAGCTAACAAACTGAGCTAATATTAGCTAACAGAAGCTAACAAACTGAGCTAATATTAGCTAACAGAAGCTAACAAACTGAGCTAATATTAGCAAACAAACTGAGCTAACATTAGCTAACATTAGCAAACAAACTGTGCTAATATTAGCTAACAGAAGCTAACAAACTGTGCTAATATTAGCTAACAGAAGCTAACAAACTGTGCTAATATTAGCTAACAGCAGCTAGTTTACTGACTTTTAACTTTAGCTTTGACTTTGTAGCCGTTTGTTGACGTCAGCAACCTCCATTTCTGAGCTAACGTTAGCTCGTGTTGCACACTCTCCGTTAGCAAAGGCTCAGCAGCCTCTATGGACACAATGGCAGAGGAGAAGAGAGCGAAGAGGACGCTGCCACCAGACAAGAGTAAATCTGGGACTGACTTTTAGTGGTTGGAGAGTGCAACAACAACAACAAATAGACAGCGTGTTAATAAAAGATGCAGCAGGTCTGCGAGCTGCTTGCAAACACTGTTTCTCCACGTCGTGTCCAAGCCGCAGAGCCGGTTAAAGGACCGGTCATCTCTTGTATCTCACACACACACACATTATATTGACGTTTAGCTGCCAGAGACGAAATTACCAGATGCTTCTCGTGGGAAAGCGGCTGTTGCTGCTCGAGTGTGGAATCAAACCCAAAACACACAAAAATACACACATATATATCTATGTTTACGTCCAACGTTTAATTAAGGTTTGAGAAGCGTTTGTGAGTGTTTGGCAACACCTTCGTTTTGTTGGCTAAAGCTGCTACGTCACGTCACGTATAACATCACATCATCAGTGCTAAAACTTCACGTTGAAACGTTCCATCGGTGAAAAGCCGCGCTGTCTTCGAGACAAAGGATTTGTCTGATATATTTTTTAATGCCTCACACATTTTCTTAACAGTAATCTGGCTCTTTGGGAGGGAGGATTAGCAGATTAACAGCCTCCAACAGCGCTCACACACACACACACACACACACACATTAATGTGACATTAATGGAAGCTTAAGACTGAAGACGGCAGGACAATATGTTGTAGCTTTCTGAGGATTAAACTTTGAAATGTTGGATTTTCTCTCTTTTTAATGATACATGTGCAAACAGAGAATCGTAACATTTGTTTAACTAAAGCCCTACAAAATGTTGAGTTGACTGAAAGAGAGATTGCGGCGTAACCGGCTGAAACACTTCCTCCTGTCAGGTGGAAGACCAAACTGCACCGGGCTTTTGGTCGTCTTCCCCGTGACTTCAAACTCCGCCCCGGATGTTTTATTTTGAAAATAACCAGATTCTCTATGCTTTTCTGTGTATGACTTCCTGTCAGCTCGTGCTGCTGCTTTGTGCAGATTGACGTGAGTTTCTTGCGGCGTCTGTCAACAGTGATTCTCGGGTGAACCGAGCGGAGAACCGCACCTGGTGGGGTGTTTGAAACATCGACTTGAACGGCTGCGATTGTTGGCCTCCTGTGTCCGGCCGTTACAGATGATGATGAGGAGCTCGACATAGAGCTGCTGCTTCTTGCCATCGAGAGGTGGTTCGGACAATGATTAGGACGCGTCCTTGGCGCCTCCTTTTGGAGGTGTTTCCGGGCACGGAACCTGCTGGAGGGACTACAGTAGACCATTTGACCTGGGAAACACCTCAGGATCCTCAGAAACTCAATGCGGATAGAAGAGTGGTGCGCTCCTGCTAATCCTGCTGCGACCCAACCCCGGATAAAAACAAGAAATGGACGGATGGAATCGAATTAATTACACGCGATTTTTAAGTCCAAAATCCAAAACCTCAATTCATCCTCATATATGACAAAGTAGAGCGTCAAATCCTCGTAATCCAGGACCTGAAATGTACTTAAAAATGATTGAAACGATTATTCAAGTATCGTTTTCACCTCCAGCGTAGAGGAATGTTTTGGACACATTGTTTTAAACTGAGGGTTTATAACGTCTTTGGCAAGTGATTTCTCTAAACACAGAGGCGAGGGGTAGTTTATTTACTACTTGAGGTCTCCTTGTACATACAGACACATGGAAAACCAACATGAGTGTTTCAGTCAGCCCATCCTTCCTAAACAACTGGTTTTAACAATGTCGGTGGAGGGAAGTCCGCAGTCTCACATGGGGTGTTGTTGGCTCAGTCCATGATTGAGGCCAAAGATTCGCATAATTTTCATACTTTGTCAAATCATTCAGAGCGGAATGGCTTGGCAGCAGTCAAACACATTCTCAGGGGCTCAAGCCGCGCCCCTGCGGTGGGTGGAGTGTCCAGTATGTTGGCCTCAGGATTGTTTCTCTGCAGGAGGTGATGTGGTTCTTTTGGCTTCATCAGCTCGTGACCTCGTACACGGCGTGGATGGTTTGTTGGGATGAGATCGGATTGCGTCCGTTGGGTTGGTCGCAGCCTCAAGTACAGTAGATCTCAGAGCCATAAATCAAAGGTCTCACTGTCTCAGCTTTCCATCTCTGAACCGGGTTCATCTTCACAGGTATCACAATCCTGTCTGGGTGGATAACGTCAGATATGTATTGCCCAGCTCTCGGTTCTGCACGACACTGGCTCCAAGACGGCTGTTGTAAAACATTAACACTCCCCCGGTGCTCTGAGCTTTGTTTAGCCTAGCTAATAGCAGCTCTAACATGCAGTAACATTAGTTACACGCAGCTAACAAAACTGAGCTTACATAGCTAACAGCAGCTAAAGCAAAACTGAAGCTAAACAGCCAGCTAACAAATGAGCTAACAGCAGCTAAAAACTGAGCTAACAGTAGCTAACAAACTAAGCTTACAACACAAGCTAACATGCAGCTAAGAGAACTCAAGACTCCCGGCTTGCTTGCTAATGTTTTCACTTGTCAAAACATGAGTTGAGTGGACGCGCTAACTACTGTACATACTGTCCAGCTCCTGTTCTGGCA